>NC_142937.1:37917947-37932947 GCF_046866305.1 Octopus bimaculoides
TCTGTCTGTCTATCAGTCAGTCTATCTAGCTATCTGTCTGTCTATCTGTATGTGTGTGTGTCTGTCTGTCTCTCTATCTGTTTGTCTGTCTGTCTGCCTATCTATCTATCTATCTATCTGCCTATCTGCCTATTTATCCATAAACCTATTATTTATAATAAATAAATGGATATGTAATATATGTATGTGTGTTTTGTATGATCAGTTACGAATATCTCCCTATAGAGATGCATTACTTACTCTTTTTTACTCTCACACTCTCTTCATCTCACTCTTTCTCTTTCTCCTCCTCCCTCAACTCCTCTTCTCTTTCCTTCTGTATACCTTTCTCCCTTGTGTCTCTCTCCTCTCTATTCATATATATCATCCATTTAACTCCATTCTCTTTCTTCTTTCACTTTCTTCTCCTGTATCAATTTCTCTCTTTATTCCATTACTCTCCTTCAACTCCTCTCATTTATTCCCATTCACTTTCTTTCTCACTTTTTCCCTTTCAACCTTAGTAAATACACTTATGTTCTAATATATATATATATATATATATATATATATATATATGTGTGTGTGTGTGTGTGTGTGTGTGTGTGTGTGTGTGTGTGTGTGTGTGTGTGTATACATGTTTTATTGAAACTGCTGCATGCATGGCTGTGTGGTAAGAAGCTTGCTTCCCAACCACATGATTTCGGGTTCACTTCCATTGTATGGCGTCTTCTACAATACCCTCAAGTTATCGATCTGTCTCTGTGTGTGTGTATGTGTATGTCATTTTTGTTTCTTTTTTACTTGTCAGCCATTCAACTACAGCCATACTGGAGCTCTGCCTTGCAGGGTGTAGTCAAACAAATCTACTCGAGTACTGTTTTTTTAAACCTGGTATTTATTCTATGGCCCTCTTTTCCTGAACTGATACATTACAAGGATGTAAACAAACCAACACTACTTGTTGAGCAATGATAGGGGATAAACTCAAACACAGATACATAGGCATGGACATATACACATATCATTTAGCTTCCATTCACTCAATCTTCTTACAAGACTTTTGTTAACCTAGAGGTATACTAGGAGACATTGCCCAAGGTGCAATGCAGTGGGACTGAACCTGGAACCACATAGTTGGAAGGGTAACTTCTTATCACACAACCACGCCTGCACCTATTTTAATTAAAAATAGCTAAGAGGAACAACTCAATATGGTCAGCGGCATGTATATGAACAATATAAACAAATACAGGTTTAATATTATACAGCAGAAAATTTTGATTTTTGTCAACTTCTGAGAATTCTTTATTCTTGTAGTCATCTCCTCTTCTCATATGGAACTAGTTACAATTGCTATTTGGTAATTGTGATACATCCTCTTGAGGTGGAAATGATTTTAATAAACAAAGAATTTATTTGATATAAAAGTATATATATATACATATATATATATACATACACCCATCCACCGGCAGCACTTAAAAGCACCTGTTACACTCTCAGAGTGGTTGGCATTAGGAAGAGCATCCAACCACAAAAACCATGGCAAATCAGACTGGAGTCTGGTGCAGTATTCCAGCTTACCATCCATGGTCAAGCCGTCCAACCCATGCCAGCACCGACAATGGATGTTACATGATGATGATGATGATGCTGACTATAGACAGACAGACAGATGAATCGTTAGATAGATAAAAACGTACATACATACATACTTATATATATATATATGTATATATATATATATATATATATATATATATATATATATATATATATATATATGCCAATGTAATGCCACTCAGTTACAGTGGAGAAGTTAAGGTGGCGAGCTGGCAGAAACGTTAGCATGCCGGGCAAAAGTCTTGGTGGCATTTTGTCTGTCTTTACGTTCTGAGTTCAAATTCTGCTGAGGTCGACTTTGCCTTTCATCCCTTACAGAGTCAATAAATTAAGTACCACTTGCGTACTGGGTCAATCTAATCGACTGGTCCTCTGCCAGTCAATGTTTTGGGGTCGCCTTTCGGTATTTTTTTGCTATTATATATATATATATATATATATATATATATATATACATATACATATTTATATATATATATATATATATATATATACATATACATATTTATACATATATATATATATATATATACATATAATAATGCCCTTTATATAAATATAAACGAATAATTATATATATATATATATGTATGTATATGTCCGTGTGTTTGTGTGTGTGAGTGAATGTGTATTTGTATATGTATTAGTTTTGCATGTGCTTAAGATTACATAGAAAAATATATATGTTTATAAAGCCGTATGCATTTGTTTGTGCATAAATGTACATTTGTATGTATATGTGTGTGTTTATATGTATATGTATATATATATACACATACATACAAACATATATATATATATATATATATATATATATATATATATATATATATGTTAATCAGTATAAAGCCATGTAAAACTGTTTGCTACAAATCAATACACATGTATTTAACACATTCATTATGAAATATTAATGAGATATCATGGTATATATCAACTTTACTGATACTTATCGATGATGTCATAGGAATATAATACAGTTATTGGTGATACAAAAGTGATTGGTGATACAAGTATTGGTGATACAAAAACGAAGGTACATGTGCGTGTGTATGTGAGAGTGTGTAAGTGCATGCATGTGGATAGGGGCTCTTGAATTTGATGTGTGTATGTGTGCATGTGTAAGTGTGTGCGTCTGTAATATGTGGTTTTGATGATGATGGTGTGGGTGCTGGAAAGTGGTCAATGCTAGGGTGTGGGATGGTGTGATGTGGTGTGGTGGTGTGTGGTGTGGTGTGACGGTGTTGGGGTGTGAGGAAGTGAGGTGGGGTGGGGGTTTGGGGTGAGGATGTAGGGGTAGGGGTGGGGTATGTGAGGATGGGGTTTGAATAGAAGGTATCAATGAATAGAGAAAGTGGGAAGGAGTGAAGAGAAGAAGTAGGTGTCAGGGCAAGACAGGAGAGGAGAGGTGGACAAGAGTGAAGAGAGAAAGTAGGTGTTAGATGATGAGAGGAGTCGGATGAAGAAGGAAGGGGAGTTGAGTCCATAAGGTGCAAAGGAGTGAAGAGAGATGATTAATTCCTGTTCACGGCGAAGGCAGGAGTCTGAATGACTCCTGTGCAAAATGTTTTAATGAATGACAATACTTTGCAGGTGAGTAGCTGGATGGATTCTGAGATCATTCAGAACCAGGAAGAAGGATGCCTTCCTACTCCTATACAGAACCATTGCCCTCACATTTTAAAGTTTTCTTTTCTCTGCTTGCATGGATCAGACAGAATTTGTTGTGGCAGATTTTATTGGCACAGATTCTCTTCCTATCAGCACTGATTCAGAACAATGTAATATTTGCTCATAGATGGACATATGGAAGATTGGAAATGATCAGCACTGCTTGCATGATGGGGACTCTTATTTACAATACCTCTACAATGTCAAAACAAAGAGACTGATTTGTTGTCCTCTGGAATTCCTATGTGCTGATAATCGAGGACTCATAGCTGATTCAATAGGGGAAATGGAAAGAGAATTCCAGACACAAAAACAAAACCTAGAATTAAGATCTCATAAGGTAAACTTAGCAGAACCTAAGCATCATCATAGAAACGTTGTTTGATTGGTGCAGGTGTAGCAGTTTGGTAAGAAGTTTGTTTCCCAACTGCATAATTCTGGGTTCAGTCCCACTGTATAGCACCTTCTGCAAGTGTCTTCTCATATAGCCACGGACCAACTAAAGCCTTGTGAGTGGATCTGCTCAATAAAAACTAAAAGAGGTTCATTACATTTATGTGTGTGTGTGTGTGTGATTCAGAAGATATTTGAATGTTATATCTTGCAAATCATGTTAATGCATTGTATCTTAAATCCTGGGTCCTTTCCAACATGTTACAGATCTCATTTTTGATTACTTTGAGTATTGCCATTCTCTGAACAAAACGGCACTGAGTCCATGTCTAAGGTATCTCAGACTGCTTAGTTATAAATATGTTCTCTTGGCAAGACACCTGAGATTGTAACAAAAGCTTTAACAAATATTTTATCTTTAATCACTGAATTCAAGCCTCACATTATTCTAATCTTGTACAATGTCTGATAACTACAAGATAGAAGTTTTCTACATACATTCCATTAATCACTACCAGATCTACTATATAATAATTTAAATTAAAGCAGTGTAAAAATTTCTTTTTGGAAAATGTAGTGGTTTTACAGACCAATGAATTTTATAAAAAATCCTTTAGATACAGACAACGAAATTTTGATTTCAAATCCAGGTGATATTTGACTTTGACATTCATCTTTTCAAAGTCTTTGATATTCATTTTTTCGGGGTCAATGAAATAAAGTAGTAAGTTAAATTTTATAAATTATACCCTTACCTTCGACCAAAAAATACACTCAAACATATTTTGATGTAAGTGATATTTTTCATGGTGACTAAATTATAAAAACGTTTATATATGCGTAATTTTTTACACATGCATCTATATTTTATACACTTCAATGTTAGATCAGGAAATGGATGTCATGTAGGAGAAGTTAAAAAAAGGGTAATATTTATGTATTATGTGTGTTACTATATGTAAAATGCACATATATTTTATACATATATACATATACGGAAAACTGCATTTATTCCCATGTATGGATGCTTTAAGAAGGGATGTATGTATCTACACACACACACACACACAAACACCACACACACACATGCATATGTATATATCTGAGTAAGAATAGATGTATATATGTATGCATGCATTCATAAATTGTGCATATGTTCCTGCTTCAATATGTAAGTATACATATTTTTCTTCATCTTATTATTTTAATAACAGCCATTAATAAAAAAAGGGTTGCCAGAATCTACAGTTTTTTTTTTCCTTTCAATACCCACTTCAGGTCCTCAAACATGCAGCTCCTCAAGTGCTTCTCTTAAAAAAGATCCATGACATTGTCTTTCTACATTATCAGTGTCTTTATTTTTTTTCTTTTGTTTTTTTTTTTTTTCTTGAATTAACCAATGTATTCTCTTGTCTCAGAAATGTTTTCCGAAATACAAGCAAGCTTTAACAGGATGGAATATTTACATACATTTCACTGTTACAAGTGAAACCACACTCACACATACATGATGATAATGATGATGATGGTGATCAGTGCTGATGCAGTGCCAGGCAGTGGCTCTCATCACTTCTGATCTTAACTGCATCGAAGTGCTATATACATGTTATGTCTTGGTGTAAAAGATAGGCTGCAGCACAGATTCTGCTCAATACCACAGAGCTGGTTGTCAGCTGCTTGACCTTAATGAGTTGAGCTTCTCCCTTAGTGGTTGACAATATGTGCATCGCTGACCATAAACAGGAGTAATGGGAAAGCGTCTTAGCTCTTTGGGGTTTGAATAATTCACCTCTGGAAACATGGGTGTTTTGTTCATCATCCTTAAACAAACCTAATATATGGACCTTTTGAGCAGGATGGGCTCCTCAAGCTGAAGAAAATTCTAACTGGGCTGCATCTGTAAGGTCATGTGCTGTTTGTCTTGACATGAGATCACCATGTCGTGCACTTATGATTGTCATGCATGTACCTGGGCTACTCTTAACAGATAGGTAGTCATGTTGGGTAGCCAAGCTGGAGCATGGCCTTAAAGGGTGTTAGTCGAAGAAATCAACCCCAGGACTTATTCTTTGTGAGCCTAGTACTTATTCTATTGGTCTCTTTTGCCGAGCCACTTAGTTATGGGTGTATAAACACACCAACATCGGTTGTCAAGCAATGGCAGGGAAACAAACACAGACACAAACATATGCATATATATACGTATATATATATATATATATATATATATATATATATATATATATATATATATACCAAATCCACTCAGAAGACTTTGGTTGACCCAAGGCTATAGTAGAAGGCAATTGCCCAAGGTGCTATGCAGTAGGACTGAACCCTTACAGCTTTTGCCATTTTGGACTGCTTGAACATCCTTTACAATTTTGTCAATTTGCTACGGATGAAGAAACAAAATGGAGGAAGAAGCATAACTGGCTGCTAGATCAGATGAAACCTTTCTTTGATTCTTGTTTTTTTCTGTTTTGTGTGCAGCAATAAATTTCAATAAATTACACAAACAAGAGTGAGTATAATGTTTTGACATACCATCAAATACACACACACACACACACACACACACAGAGGCATCGGTTAATTGTCTGAAAGTCGGTAATAAAGCACAACCTAAAAAGGGAGAATTTGAGAATTTGAGAATTTGAGCAATTACACTTTTTGTATTTTCAAGTAATAAATTCCTGGTTATGGCATATAATCTGCCAGAAACTTACCACTGCTATTGCACTCGGTAATATTGTTGACTCTTCAGCCATAATGACCAGAAGCACATAAGCTCTTTACTGCTGGAGATAAACATAGTCTTGATTAGGTTGGTGGTGAAAAAAATATTTTCTAAGAAGGAAAGAGCCAGCTGTACCTGTGTAAACGTTTTTTATTCTCTCATCCAAAAATGGTTCTTTTGTATGTAGATTTACCTTCAACATTTTGGCTGGCATGTCTGATGAGTTGTCAGCATTGTTATGTGCAATAGTGAAACCAATGATAGCTTTCTGATTGGTTATATGCCATAACCAGGAATATACTACTGAATCATATAAATGTGTGTGTATGTGTGTGTGTGTGACCTTCTTTGGTCTTGTCAATGATGGATGCTTAACCACTAGAAATAACAGCGATTTGTCTCCACTTGCAATATGTAGAATAACAGTGCTCAAAGTAGAATATTTTTCAAACTGGAATCAAACAACAACAAAAACGATTTTAAAAAGGCAAGAATAACCAAAACACAAAATTGAAAATAATTTTATCTTGCCAATTCTAAATGAAAATATTATTTCTTAAAAAAAAAAAAAAAAAAAAATCTGTTTAATGGTATGCAGAGTTTTCAAATACCCACCCCCAGCCCACCAAAAACATCATTATTTAAAGGAGATGTAACACAATTCTTACTCGTGTCAGAGTGAATCCATTAATATATTATATTCACTCAAGTAACATATCGTTGATTAAGAAAACATAGCACATGCTAATGGAGGGCTCCAAAAATTGTCTATAGGGAACACCAATTCATTCTTCACTGAGTTTTCTTCATTAAATAGATTCTGCTGTATGGTACATTAAATGTGAACACTGGAACTACGGGTGTCCATGTTAGCATTATGTTGATCCGGCTGCCAATGTATAACTGTTTTGTATTCTTTCAGCTTCTACAGTTCATTGTGACGGCAGTCATTATACTAGACTTTCAAAAATTACAGTCCTTTTTTTAATTGTAAAATTTATCACTGTAAGTGATTGTTGGTAACTTGTTGAAATGTTTCAATGCCTACATCATGGGGCTGAGAATCTAAGCAAAAGATGGAGTTACTCAGTTAAATATTGGACAAGAACACTTGCCTTCTATTGTATGCAGTCAAATACTAATGTAAAAATTCACACACACATACACATACACACACACACACACATGCTTACATATATATATATATATTTTTATGTATTGTTACCCAAAGGTTGCGGCCACACTGCAGCACCTCCATTTATATATATATATATATATATATATATATATATATATATATATATATATATATATATAATATAATATAGGATAAATTCTTTATAAGAATTTATCAAGTAGTCAGCGTGAAAAAACCTCATAATGAAAAAATAACGAAAAATTGCGTAATGAAAAAATTCATCGTTTCTTCATAGATATATTTAATATGTTACTTATTTTTGGTCGTTTTTTTACTTATTTAGTCCCTCGATAGCGTGAGGCATTAATGCACAGTTAATGCCCTTTATATATAATTATATATATATATATATATGAGATCCAAGGAAGAAAGTTAGCGACAATGTAAACTTTCATCTAATCAAAGTATTCTTGGCTTGAAGAGTAGCGTGCGGTATACATCTTGCTTGGATATTTACCACTTCTGAGGTTCCACTTGTTATGAAACATCGGTAGCCCAGATCTTATCTACTCCATTCCTTAAATCTTGTGTGTGTGTGTATGTGTGTGTGTGTGTATACATATACACACACACACACAGACACATGTTCACATAAAGTGTGCCAGTCAAAAGATTTTAAATTTATCTACAACATTTTATACATATCACCCCCCCCCACCCACACACATTATAATGAGACTCCTGCAGCCAGTAGGTTTAAGGGTCATATCACTTATATACCTAGATCTAACAACCATAGTGAAAGGACTGCCATAAAGTCCTCTGGTTTGCCCTGCCCTTCTCACTCAATGTGAAAACCTGCACGGGAAAGGTCCACCTTAGATTAGTAGATAAGTCTCTGAGATATAGGAGATTATTCAAAAGACAACCTTTAGGCCTCGTTCATCTATAAACGTAGTAACAAAAAAGTTACAAGTGTACACCCCAAGCCCAATGCAGAGGCAGGATGCTCATATTGGGTTAGCCATGAGTTCTCAGTGAATGGTTAATGCAACAATGAAGCTATGGTTATGAAGTAGAGGTGTTGTTGTCCAGCATCTGTAATAACAGCATTAATGGAGGGACATTTATACAGATATATGTTGGAGCAATGGAAAGCCCTTTTTGCATTAAACTAAATAATCACGTCTTTTTAGGATCCAAGAGAGGTGCAACATTACAACATAAGCCAGCTATATATGGCAATTAAAAGAGGAAGGAACGCCATACGGCATGAAATGGAAACTGTTGGAACATCTTGAGTTATACCTGAAGGGAAGCAGTTAGTGAAATCTTTGCTTAGCTGATAGAAGAAGTATCTTATAATATTCACATGATCTGAGTGCCTTCTTGAAATAAAAAAGTGAAATTTTTAATTGCTGCCCGCATAATAGAAAATCCATTTTAGAATCATGGTATTCTTTTTTGAATTACTGAATGGAAGAAATGTATACAGGCACAGCTGACACACATGGTCAACAGCAGGAATTGTCCAATGGGAGGCAACTCGTCTTTTCATCACAGAAAGTATTTGTCTTTTTCCTCTCTTTTATCTTTGAGATTACTATTTACCTCCAGCATTATACAGATTGTGTGCAACTGGTTGGTATTTCAGATGAGTTGTTAGTTTTGCCAAGTGCAATAGACATGACGCTGACAGTAACTTTCTGACTGAGCATTCGCCATTACCAGAATATTCTACATGACGGTATAAAATATGATTGCAAACATTCTCTTTCGAATGTGCTTTTTCTCTAACTTATGGACAACTGACCAATAATATATATATGCAAATATAAGTATGTATGTGTATGTATGTTTGTACACATATATGCACACATATACATACCATACACATGCACACACAAATACACAAGGTTTCTAGATGCTAGTTTTTCAAAGAGAAATGCCTTATGATATTCAAGTCAGGTAGTGTTATTATCTTTCTATAATTTTATATCCTCTCCTCATTCTACTTCTGTTCCTCATGATCTTCAATATTACCATTATGATCATCATAGTTTTACCTATGTTGTGAGTATGTATATATAAATATATGTCATAAAGAATAATGCGGAGATGAACTGCATTCTACAAAAGTAATGTGTTAAAGTCTACTTCAATATTAAAGTGTGTGTGATGTGTAAATACATACACGTATATATGTATTTTTCAACAAACATGCCTGCACATACACATACATATATGTGTGTATATACATATATATATATATATATATATATATATATATATATATATATATATATATATATATATATATAGATAGATAGATAGATAGATAGATAGATAGATAGATAGATAGATAGATAGATAGATATGGACATATACATGTGTATATAATATGTATATATATATATATATATATATATATATATATATATATATACATATTGATTCCAAAAAATGTATATATATATATATATATATATATATATATACACACAAACATATATATAAATACGTTATACATATAATGTACAGACACATAGACAGATATACACATACATATATAGAGAGATGGAGTGGAGAGTGAAATATAGATATAATTATGTATATAGCAACTATTACTTACTGAAAGCAATAAAAAACATATGATAGTGCATAATGTATGCAAATATGCATTGAGTAGGTGTTTTGTAAAATAGTCGTCTGTTGCATCTTATTCCTTATTTGGTTAAAAAAATTAGCAATTATGCAATGAAGTCTCTCTATATATTAAACTTCAATAGAGGCTGGAAAAAGTATCTGATATATAATGATAATTATATCTATATATAGACATATGGATATCTATCTATTGATATCTATCTATCTACCTATCTGTCTACCTACCTATCTATCTATCTATCTATCTGTCTGTCTATCTTACTATCTGTCTTACAATCTATCTATCTACCTATCTATCTACTTATCTATCTATCTACACACACACACACACCTATCTGTATGTATGCATAAATGTATCTGTGTGTGTATATGTTTATATGCATGTATATATACACACATATATACATGGATAGATATAAGTATGTGCATATATACAAGTGCAAATACATATATTCATACACTCACACATGTACGCTTTGGCTTTAGTAACCACAGTGAAATCCTTACACTAATTCATATTTTTTTTAGTGAAGAAGTATTTTTTCAATTTTTAGATTTTTCCTTTCCTTCCAAAATTTTTACACCTGTATACATTTTTTGTTCTACTGCTATTATTTGCTCTTTTTCTATTTAAACTTCGTGCCTTTTGTTTTTATCTATGGTATAAACAACTGTGTTTTCTTAGACAATAAATATGATCTACATAGTAGTGTGGTAATATTTGCATATTTCTGTTTTGATATTTTCTTTCTTCTGTGCCTTTACACAATTTTATTAATCTATCTATTTAATAGCTATCAAACTATTTCTATATATATATCGAAACACCTACATATATATACCTTTATACATTCATACACACACATATATACATGTATGTATGCACACATACATACATATATATATATATATATATATATATATATATATATATATATATATATATATATATATATATATATATATATATATATATATATATCTACACATACATACATGTATATATACATACATATATACATACATATATATACATATATAAATAATCTATACAGTACACACACACACAAATATATATATATATATTATTTAAAGCAGTTTGATTCAGTTCTGTGCCACTTCAAGTTTCACAGGCCCTTTATGAGAGCCCAACTCCTTCAGGCTTCTGGAATGCTGAATGCAGAGATCCAGGGAGTCCCAAGATATCTCCATTTGGCATTTCTGAAGCCTAAAGGAGTTGGGTTCTCATTAGGGGCCTGCAGGGAACCAAATCAAACTGTTTTAAATAATACATATAACTCGTATTGAATGTGTGAGTGACTTTCCTTTCAATTGACTTCTCACTCTCTCTCTCTCTCTCTCTATATATATATATATATATAACTCAGTAAATGGTAGAGTTGTGTTAACCACACGTGGATAGATAATAGGAAAATAATAATAATAATAACAATAATAAGGCAGAATGCTAGATTGAAAGCATAAGGAGGATTAAAAAGGATTTCTAACCGGCTTTCATTGCATGGCAAATTTTCAAGAAGAGGGGAAATGAAAATAATGTTTTTTACAAAAATATTAAAAATATATTAAAAAATAGATATACCAATACCTTATATTGTCTTTGAGTTTTTAAAGTTCAATGGTAATCCATGTAGATAATTGTTAGATAGATTAGGATGCATGGAATTAAGAATCGTGTTGTGCTTAGAAAAGGCTGAGAGTTTATGTGTTAAACAGGAAGAGTATAAAACCCACAGAATTGTCTTCCCTTACACACACTTCCTGTTTTGACACCACACTTCCTGTTTAACACAAACTCTCAGCCTTTTCTAAGCACAACATGATTCTTAATTCCATGCATCCTAATCTTTCTAACAATTATCTACATGGATTACTATTGAACTTTAAAAACTCAAAGACAATATAATGTATTGGTATATTTATTTTTTTATATATTTTTATATTTTCGTAAACGACATTATTTTCATTTCCCCTCTTCTTGAAAATTTGCCATGCAATGAAAGCCAGTGAGAAACCCTTTTTAACCCTTCTTAAACACATCTATATTAAAATATGCTTTCAATTTAGCATTCTGCCTTATTATTATTATTTTTTATTTTCCTATATATATCATCATCATCATTTAGCATCTGCTTTCCATGCTGGTATCGGTTAGATGGTTTTACTGGAAATGGCAAGCTGAAGAGCTGCGCCAAGTTTCAGTTTGGTATGCCATGATTTCCTAATGCTAACCACTACAAGAATGTAATGGGTACTTTTTAATGTGCCACTGGCATGGGTGTCAGTTACATGGGACCATCATTGTCCATGATTACAGCTTCATTTGGCTTGACAAGTCTTCTCATGCATAGCCTATCGCCAAAGGTCTCAGTCACTTGTCATTGCCTTCGTTAGGCCTAACAAAGATCATGCTTCACCAACTTGTCTCATGTCTTCCTGGGTTTACCCCTTCCACAGCTTCCCTCCACAGTTAGAGATCAGTACTTCTTTACACAACTGTCTTCATCCATACACATCACATGAGCATACCAGTGCAGTCGTCTCTATTGCATACCACACATGATGCCTCTTAAGCCCAACTTTTCTCTCAAGATATTTACACTCTGTCATACATGCACATTGACATTGCAAATCCAGCAAAGCATACTAGCTTCATTTTTTTTTCAAGCCTGTGCATGTCCTCAAGAGTTACAGCCATGTTTCACTGCCTCTGAGGGACAGGCCCTTAGTTACCAGCAGAGGTAGGAGCTCTCAGAACTTCACCCAGCCTATTATTCTAGCAGCTACACTTTTGGAGCATACACTTCCTCTGCTGACCTGGTGACCTAGATAACGGAAGCTATCAACTACTTGTAGGTATCCCACTTGGTATTTGATGGAGTCTATTTTCTGTACATTTCTAGTATTCATTGTACCCGACAGACTAAAAAGACTATTTACCCTGTTAATCTTCCTCTGATATTGCATCCCTTGTGTGTCCAATTATCATCATCATCATCGTTTAACGTCCGCTTTCCATGCTAGCATGGGTTGGACGATTTGACTGAGGACTGGTGAAACCGGATGGCAACACCAGGCTCCAGTCTGATTTGGCAGAGTTTCTACAGCTGGATGCCCTTCCTAACGCCAACCACTCAGAGAGTGTAGTGGGAGCTTTTACGTGTCACCCGCACGAAAACGGCCACGCTCGAAATGGTGTCTTTTATGTGCCACCCGTACAAGCCAGTCCAGGGGCACTGGCAACGATCTCGCTCGAAAATCCTACAGGAGCCAGTCAGGCGGTACTGGCAACGGCCACGCTCAAAATGGTGCATCTCATGTGCCACCCGCACAAGAACCAGTCCAGGGGCACTGGCAACGATCTTACTTGGCTTGCCGGGTCTTCTCACGCACAGCCCATTTCCAAAGGTCTCGGTCCGTAGTCATCGCCTCGGTGAGGCCCAATGTACGAAGGTCTTGCCTCACCACCTCAGCCCAGGTCTTCCTGGGCCTACCTCTTCCACGGGTTCCCTCAACTGTTAGGGTGTGGCACTTTTTCACGCAGCTATCCTCCTCCATTCTCACCACATGTCCATACCAGCGCAATCGTCTCTCTTGCACGCCACAACTGATGCTTCTAATGTTCAGCTTTTCTCTCAAGATACTTACACTCTGACGGGTATTCACATTGACATTACACATCCAACGGAGCATACTGGCTTCATTCCTTGCGAGCTTACGTATGTCCTCAGCAGTTACAGCCCATGTTTCACTGCCATGTAGCATGGTTGTTCGTACGCATGCGTCATACAGTCTGCCTTTTACTCTGAGTGAGAGTCCCTTTGTCGCCAGCAGGGGTAAGAGCTCTCTAAACTTTGCCCAGGCTATTCTTATTCTAGCAGCTACACTTTGAGCGCACCCACCCCCACTACTAACTTGGTCGCCCAGATAGCGGAAGCTATCGACTACCTCTAGTTTTTCACCCTGGAATGAGATAGAAGTTGTTTCCTGTTTGTTTGCAGTCTTTATTGCACCTGAACATCTGCCACAAACAAAAACTAACTTGCTAGTTAACCTGCCTTTGATGTTGCTGCACCTCTTATGTGTCCATAGCTTGCACCGGGTACATCTTATAGAGTTACTACCTACTCCTTTTCTACATACTGAGCAGGGCCATATATATGCATAAATTTATGTACATATATGTATATATATATATATATATATATATATATATATATATATATATATATATATATATATACATATATATATATATATATGCATAAATTTATGTACATATATGTATATATATATATACACACACGCACACATATATATGCATTAAATATATATACATACATACATACTCTTTTACTCATTTCAGTTATTTGACTGCACCCATGCTGGAGCACTGCCTTTAGTCGAGCAAATCGACCCCAGGACTTATTCTTTGTAAGCCTAGTATTTATTCTATCGGTCTCTTTTGCCGAACTGCTAAGTTACGGGGAACGTAAATACACCACCATCGATTGTCAAGTGATGTTGGGGGGATAAACACAGACACACAATCATATACACACACATACACACACACACACACATATATATATATACATATATACGTCGGGCTTCTTTCAGTTTCTTTCTACCAAATCCACTAACAAGGCTTTGGTCAGCCTGAGACTACACTAGAAGACACTTACTCAAGGTGCCATGCAGTGGGACTGAACCTGGAACCATGTGGTTGGGAAGCAATCTTCTTATCACGCATCCATGCCTATGT
>NC_142937.1:37937947-38007947 GCF_046866305.1 Octopus bimaculoides
TCAAAGATGACTTGAGGTTAAGTAACAACAAAGTAACAACATCCTGCCTTACCAATATTTTAAACCTAATCTTCTCAGTTATATCTCTAAAATACTGGTCAACTTCACATACAATAAGCAGACAACAAGTTTATAAGATTGTATAACATGCAAGAAATAGCAGCTAACTGCCCTTCAAAACACACTATAATTATAATATCTTAGAAATAGATAATACATATTAAGTCAGTAGGTTCTGGATAACAATGTCTTAAAGAAGATGGGATGGCCATGCCTGGCTACATACTTGATTCATTTAGCCAAAGGATTAAGCAACAACAAGGAAAACAGAAAACAGGCCAATGAAGAAGACTCAAAGTAGTGTTACCAATCTACTAGAAATAGCAGTTAAATTTCTCTCAAATTTCTCTCAAATATGGCATAGGAGTGGGTGTGTGGTAATTAGCTTGCTTATGAACCACATGGTTCTGGGTTCAGTCCCACTGTGTGACACCTTGGGCAAGTGTCTTCTACTATAGCCTCGGGCCAACCAAAGCCTTGTGAGTGGATTTGATAGATGGAAACTGAAAGAAGCCCATTGTATATATGTATATACATATATTTATATATGTGTGTGTGTGTGTGTATATATATATGTTTGTGTGTCTGTGTTTGTCCTCCTAACATTGCGTGACAGCCGATGCTGGTGTGTTTACGTCCCCGTAACTTAGCAGTTCGGCAAAAGAACTGATAGAATAAGTACTAGGCTTATAAAGAATAAGTCCTGGGGTCGATTTGCTCGACTAAAGGTGGTGCTCCTGCATGGCCACAGTCAAATGACTGAGACGAGTAAAAGAGTAAATTGCTCTTCCCCAACTTGAAAAGAAAGGACGTAAAGCGTCTGTGATAGCACCGTGTAGTAAAAAACATTCATGCTGGAATTGTGTAAAGAGCACCCATGCTTTTGCCATGCAAAAGTAACACCTGTGAAGAGAGCAACTGTGCCAATGCCATTTGAAAAGCACCCAGCACACTCTGATATGTGGTTGGCCTTAAGAAGGGCATCCAGCTATAGAAACCATACCAAAACATATGACTGGGGCCTGGTGCAGCTTCCCCAGCTTGCCAGCTCCTGTCAAACAGTCCAACCCATGCCAGTAAGGAAAATGAACGTTAAAGGATGATGATGATGATGATGATGAAAGATACTCTTTTACTTGTTTCAGTCATTTGACTGCAACCATGCTGGAGCACTGCCTTAAGTCGAGCAAATCGACCCCAGGACTTATTCTTTGTAAGCCTAGTGCTTTTTCTATTGGTCTCTTTTGCCGAACCACTAAGTGACGGAGACATAAACACACCAGCATTGGTTGTCAAGCAATGCTAGGGGGACAAACACAGACACACAAACATACACACACACATGTATATACATATATACGACGGGCTTCTTTCAGTTTCTGTCTACCAAATCCACTTACAAGGATTTGGTCAGCTTGAGGCTATAGTAGAAGACACTTGTCCAAAATGTCATGCAGTGGGACTGAATCTGGAACCATGTGGTTCATAAGCAAGCTACTTACCACACAGCCACTGCTGCGCCTACTTCAAAATAGATAAGATAGTCATGTGTGGATTGTCTTTGATTATTGGTTTACCCATTCTGCATTGACCTGGAGCTTAACAACTACAAAATCAACGATAAAAACTTTAACGTTTTTATAAACACCATATGAAAAAAAAAAAAATACACAAAAATTAAACATAACATGTTTGAAAATATCCTTAAAGAAATTTGTTGAATACATTTTCTTATAGTTTTTCTTTTTAAAAAAAGAGTGAAAAGAACCTTTGCTATAAGCAAGAATTAGAGAAGAGTTTATTTTTAAAAAAAGTGTAAAGAAAACCAATGAAAGAAGAGATGTGTAGGAGATTGTTTGAGATGAAACCATGGAAGGGAAAGAATTACATAAAGTAAATATTAAACAAATATTCACTGACAAGAAGGCGAAAAATAAACCAGCTACAAAAATGAAATTTAAATGGCAAATGTCAAATTAGATACAAGTAACTATATATATAAATAAAATTATAAGATTTTATTGAATAACAAGATATGTGATATAAATCTTCATTGAATTTTTAAATAACTTAAAGCAAAAAAATAAAAGTAGAAAATACATAACATAAATAGCTGCTAGTGTTTCTGATAGAATCAGAGAAATTAAATTTTATGTAAATCAGATTGAGTTAAAAATAAAATATAAATATATACGTAGGTGTGTGTGTGTTTGTGTGTGAGTGTAGACATCACTAGAGAAGTTAAATTTATTACTATTTTTGTCTGTTTTAGATATATATATATATATATGTTTATGTATGTACATATGTGTGTGTCTTGAGATAACTTTTTGGTGTCAGACACTTATATATATATATATATATATCTATTGACTGAGCAACCCGTTGTTGCTGGGCAATTTTCACAATAGAATGCCTTTATTTCAATTATTTTTTAATTCATGTCAGACCATGTCTTCTCTGTTGGATTGGCTTCTTAATCAGAATGGATTTCTGCATTTTATGGGGGCAATTTATAATGTCTCCATAAATAAGGTCTTTTTTAAATTTTTCCATTTGGAGTACAGAGGCAAAACTTTTTCTTGCCTCCTTCTCTTCAACATCTACCATAAAGTTGACCATAGGTAAAGCAGGGTTCTTGAAGGTGTAAGCCAGCAACCAAAAGTGTTTGCCACTATGATTTGTTGACAGCCATGGCAAAACTAAGACTCACTGGAAATTGAAGTCTTTTGAACTGAAATGGAACATTATCTCCTGAGTCTGTGTGACAGAGAATCGTGTGTGCTTATCGTCTAACCAATGCACCCTATGCTCAGGTCTTTCCAGAAAATGTGTGACAAACCTTCATGTTGACATATCATCAAATCTATTCCTTCTCTGTTCAAGTGTCTCCTGAGTGCACCACTGAAAGATCCTCACAAAGTGATGGTCTTTCAACTCTGTCCTCTAAAGAAATTCCTTAAACACATGCATACACATACACACACAGAGACACACATTCAGTGTGAGTGATATACATGTACAGACAAAGAGTGTGATAAATACATATAGAGAAGGAGGAAAGTTTATAAAGAGAAAAGTGTAAAAGACAGAGAGAGACAGATAGAGAGAGGAGCTTTTCTGTTGCTGTCACAGATTTTGAAATTTAAAAATTAAGTGAAACTTTTCAAATTGGTATATTGATGTAATTTTTCACATTGAATCCAATTTCGTGATTCATTTATTCCAGAAAATTTTTAGAAAAATGTTATAGAGGTTTAAAGTTTGATCATTTTCACCCAGTCAAAAAGCAGGATTTGGAAGTCAGCATTTTCTGTGTGCTAACTCTCTATCACAGAGTGAAAGTAAAAAACATTACAACAACGAAGTTTTAAACAAAAAGAAAGCAATTACATGTCATATTGAGAGAGAGGAGGAGGAGTTGCATGCATGAGAGATGTCCATAAACAGAGAAAGAGTGAGAGAGAGGGTCATATATATAGAGAGAGGATCAAAGTGTAAAAGGCCAAGGTAGGACACATAGAGTGTGGTAGATTTGGTAATCTGTAAGTTGAGCTATTTCTCATAACAAATTGTAATTCTTAATTAATATTTGCCAAAACCATTCTCCTTGGGATGCAGAGATGTGTCACTTCCTCTATATTGTGATATGTATTAATTAATGTGTCTCTAACCTGCTGTTGGTTCTTTGATCATTCAAATTCCATGTCCACTTGCTTCTCTTTGTCTCTATATCAGAATGGATGTGTGATAAGAAGATTGCTTCCCAACCACATGGTTCCAGGTTCAGTCCCACTGCATAGCATTTACTCAGCATTACCTGAAACCTCTGGGTCTAATTGACACCATTACTGCTCATAACCTATATATATATATGTGTGTGTGTGTGTGTGTGTGCATATGTGTGTGCGTGTGTATATGTATATATATATATATATATATACACACACATCATCATCATCATCATTATTTTCATGTCAACTTTTCTATCCTTGACACAAATATATTGAGCCTTCAACTGGAAATCAAACACCACATCTTATCAAATTGTTCATCTGTGGCATTATAATGATTACGTAGAGTATGTATTTGTACAAAGGAGAGGAGAGAGTGTATATAGGCACTGGATGCATATGAGTGTATGTGTGCATGAGTGGGAGTGTATGAGTGTCTCTTGGTGTGGCTATCAGAAAAGACATTACACTTGTGTGAAAGTGGTGAGAGTTGGCAACAGGAAGAGCATATGACAGTTAAAATATGTTTCAGTAAATCTTGTGTGATCCATGCAAACAGAAAAGCCGTTAAAACTATGACAATGACAGTAATGATGACAATTATGATACGACTGCTGTTGTTGTTGTTGCTGATACTGATGATGATGATGATGAGAGGTGTGTGTGAAAAACAGCTGGCTAAATTGGTAGATAGATAGACAGACAGACAGGTACATTCATACATAAGTACATACATAAGTACATACATACATATATACATACATTCATACATACATACATGCCTACATACATGCATATATGCATAGATTGTTGACTAGAAAGATAACGTTTGTATAGAAACTAGAAGAAAGTGGGAAAAGGGTGTCATTATATGCTGTTACTTTGTCACAATATACAATAGAAGCTAATTTGCTAACAAGTAACATATACCTCCTTGACTGTTCCCTCTTCATGAATTCTCTACAGTTTTTATTCTCCTTTATGTATTTTTTGTCCTATATATTGTATTTTATAATATATTTCAGTTTATTTTATTCTATTTTATATTTTGTAATTCAATTTTTATATTTTATATTTTGTATTTTGTATGTAATATATTTTTATATTTTTATATATTATGTATATTTTTTTATATTTTGTACGTATTATATATATTATGTATATTTAATATATTTTTATATATTATGCATATTTTTTATATGTTATACACTATATTTTATACCTTGCATTTTGCATTTTATTATTTATATTTGGAAATAGACGGCACTTTCTTACACCAAACCTGACAGATCGTAATTCCTCTTCAAGAATAAAATCTGGTTTTATTTGTTAAAACCATGATTTGCATTTTTTGTCTCTTCAACAATTTTTTTGTAGATCTTTCATTTTCTTCATTTGTTTTCTCACAATGTGTTCATCCTTCTCTTTCTCCTCCTTATTATTATTGTAATTTTTACTTGCTTCTCTTCCTGTTGTTGTTCTTAATGTTATCTAACCCTAGCCTAGGTCAGCTGATATTAAAGGGATTCCATCCATCATTGTCTCATCTCTTTTCCAGCCAGTGTGCCTCAGTGAACCCAGAATCACACCGTCCAATGTGTCCTTCTTTGCTGAGACATTATGAAAAGGACTTGGCTGCTGTTTCCAGTTGAATGCACAATCACATACAGCACAACATATTGGAACATGGTATTGCTAACAGAATTGTGAGCACACCAGACAAAATGCTTAGTGGCATTTCATCTGACTTTAAGTTCTGAGTTCAAATTTCAGTGAAATCCACTTTGCATTTCATCCTTTTGGGGTCAATAAATACAAGGGTTCATGTAACCAACTTACTCCCTCGCCCGAAATTGCTGGCCTTGTGCCAAAATTTGAAGCCATTATTTTAATTGTGTAAGAGGTGGTGTGCTGGCAATATTGTTAGAGTATGAGTAGTTCTTCTGGTTCTTTACATTCTGAGTTCAAATCTCACTGAGGTCGGTTTTGCCTTTCATCCTTTTGGGGTTGATATAATAAAGTACCAGTCAAATACTGGGGTTGATGGCATCAAATAAACCTTATCCCCTCAAAACTGTTGGCCTTGTGCCTAAATCAGGAACCAATATTTTAGTGGTCTTCACTGCTGTTGTAGCTTGTGTAGTAGTAGATTTGTTGTTGCTACTACTTTTGTTGTCTCTTTCCTTTATTATCTACCTCCAACTAATTATTTTCCACTTTCCTCTTGTTTTACTCCTCCTCATCATCCTCATCATCAGCATCATTGTCATCTTATCTGTCATCATCATCCTTCTCATTATCATTATTGTTATTGTTCTTGTTATTGGGATACCCCTCCCCACCTCGTCGTCATCATCATCATCTTCATCACCTTTGTCATTATCATCATCATCATCATTGTCATTGTTGACTTTGTCATCATCACCACCACCACCATCACCACCATCATCACCATCTTTTCTATTATCCCCATCTTTAAATTAGTTTCTTTCCCCTTCCGCACAAATCCCTCCAGTTCATCTCATCTCAACCCCTTCACAAATGCCCCAATAACCCTTCCCATATTGTTTTGTTACTCTGTTTTTTTATCAATTTGTTTCACTTCATTTACTGATTTAGTTTTTCAATTTTTTGTTATTTTCCCATTTTTTATTTCACAAATTTTTCTTTCTTAATATATTCTATTTAATTGTTTTTATTGCTGTTTTTATTGCTGTTGTTGTTGTTATTGATTTTCTTGTTATCTTGAAATATAATTTATTTTATTTTTTCACTATTGTGAACTTATACTTCGTCATTTTCTTTTTCAATTTATTTTGATGTATTTTTATATATTTCTTTCTTTCTTTCTTTCATTTTTTTTTTTTATATATATTTCTTTCAAATTTTTTACTTTCACAAAGGATCCTAAGTGAAACATGCTAAAGGGGCATATCCAATATTTCCAGGACAAATAATCCTAATGACCCAGATCACTGGCAGTCTGAACATGGTCGGTGGAGTTTCCTGACCCTTACAGTAGCTAATTCTGTCACAATTAAGACTAACATGTATAAAACCATGTGACCTCAATTTGGTATGAAAGGATTGTTTGGATACTAAATCTCGATGTGGTAGGCCATAATGATATCAGGATTTTCAAGATTCACTCACTCACTCACTATTTGATTGTTTATGAGGGTTGCACATATCTTGACCATCCCACAGTGTACTGTTTTAGAAAAAGCTAAATTTAGAGATAATCTTTCAAGAGCTAAATTGAAGGGTCGTATCCCTAGATAGTTGTGTTTACAGATTTAAAGCCATTTATACCAAATCAGTGACTGGGAGAGGATTTCTTTGGAGGTGTTGAAGTGTTCATGGAAAAAATCTCATTCAGTGTTTGTGGGGAGTTGAATGTCCTCTGGGACATGTGTTGGAGCTACCCCTATCAGAGATGGCGCAAAATCCATGCAAATCTAATCAAGGAAATCTGATTGTCTAACAGATATTTCATGGATCTTCTAAATGCACTGAAGTGAACTTAGACAACTTGCAATGAATTATCTAAGTCACATTTGAGAAAAATTTGCGAGTGGCTGTGTGGTAAGTAGCTTGCTTATCAACCACATGGTTTCGGGTTCAGTCTCACCGTGTGGCACTTTGGGCAAGTGTCTTCTACTATATCCTCGGGCCAACCAAAGCCTTGTGAGTGGATTTGGTAGACAGAAACTGAAAGAAGACCGTCGTATATATGTATATGTATATATATATATATATATATATGTGTGTGTTTGTATGTCTGTGTTTGTCCCCCCAACATCGCTTGACAACTGCTGCTGGTGTGTTTACGTAACCCATAACTTAGTGGTTCGGCAAAAGAGACCGATAGAATAAGTATTAGGCTTACAAAGAATAAGTCCTGGGGTCGATTTGCTTGACTAAAGGCGGTGCTCCAGCATGGCTGCAGTCAAATGACTGAAACAAGTAAAAGAGTAAAAGAGTATTAAGTACTTCAGCGGGAATAACGGAAGTTGTTCGTAATTTTGAGCAGTTATAATCAGAGATTACAGATCTGGGATATACAATTAAGTGAGACAATAATAATAGACAGTCTTTTGGTTACTGGAAGCTTAACACATTTTCCTCAATAAAGAAACATTTCAGAGAGTTGATAAACAAAATTTTTAAGGTAGAACTGAGGATGAAAATGTTAATTACAAGGTCTAATTAAAAAGAAGAATCAGTGAAAAATCTGATAGTTTTAGAAAACATGTTGCAATTGAGAACTGGAAACTAAAGGAGAAGCAGCTCAATTAATTATAAGAGATGAATAGAAAATACATTGTATATGTTAGGCCACTTCCTTGTGAAACATAACTGATGTGTTATTCATGCTAAGATATAAGTTCTGAAAACTGAAAGAGTAAAAGCTATCATATGGGTCAGAGCAACTAAAGCATATAATTAATAGCAACAAAGTCACACTTCAGCTTTCTTGAGCCTCAACAACCATGTATTATGTAATTCCAAGCAGAAGCTTATAGCTTTCTGAGTGTACTTTACTAAACCATATGCAATGGGTCATTGGCTGAGAAGGTGGATTACAATGCCTAGAGGGCAAATGCCTGCCCCCCTGTTGGGATATAATCTGTACTCTGTTGAATTCAATGTCTTTTTACCACTTAAAAAGAATATTGTAGATTTTCTTTGAAATTTCATGTTATCAAACGCCCTTGTGACAAATAAAATGCCATTATCTTTATTGTTGCCTTATTTCTAGTGAGACAGTTGCAGGAGAAATACCTAGCTAAGGATAAACCTCTGTACCTGGCTTTCGTTGACATGGAGAAAGCCTTTGACAGGGTCCCCCGATCCCTTATCTGGTGGTCAATGAGGAAACTTGGGATAGAAGAATGGTTAGTGAGAGCTGTGAGAGCCATGTACAGAGATGCTGCCAGTAAGGTGAGGGTTGGAAATGAGTACAGCAATGAATTCCGGGTAGAGGTAGGGGTCCACCAAGGTTCCGTCCTCAGCCCCTTATTATTTACCATAGTCCTCCAGGCAATCACAGAGGAGTTCAAGACAGGTTGCCCCTGGGAGCTCCTCTATGCTGATGACCTTGCCCTAATTGCGGAGTCACTATCAGAACTAGAGGAGAAGTTTCAGGTGTGGAAGCAAGGTCTAGAATTGAAGGGCCTTAGAGTCAACCTAGCTAAAACAAAAATCCTAATAAGTAGGAAGGTAGATAAAACACAAACCCCTTCAGGTAGATGGCCCTGCTCAGTATGTAGAAAAGGAGTAGGTAGTAACTCTATAAGATGTACCCGGTGCAAGCCATGGACACATAAGAGGTGTAGCAACATCAAAGGCAGGTTAACTAGCAAGTTAGTTTTTGTTTGTGGCAGATGTTCAGGTGCAATAAAGACTGCAAACAAACAGGAAACAACTTCTATCTCATTCCAGGGTGAAAAACTAGAGGTAGTCGATAGCTTCCGCTATCTGGGCGACCAAGTTAGTAGTGGGGGTGGGTGCGCTGAAAGTGTAGCTGCTAGAATAAGAATAGCCTGGGCAAAGTTTAGAGAGCTCTTACCCCTGCTGGCGACAAAGGGACTCTCACTCAGAGTAAAAGGCAGACTGTATGACGCATGCGTACGAACAACCATGCTACATGGCAGTGAAACATGGGCTGTAACTGCTGAGGACATACGTAAGCTCGCAAGGAATGAAGCCAGTATGCTCCGTTGGATGTGTAATGTCAATGTGAATACCTGTCAGAGTGTAAGTATCTTGAGAGAAAAGCTGAACATTAGAAGCATCAGTTGTGGCGTGCAAGAGAGACAATTGCGCTTGTATGGACATGTGGTGAGAATGGAGGAGGATAGCTGCGTGAAAAAGTGCCACACCCTAACAGTTGAGGGAACCCGTGGAAGAGGTAGGCCCAGGAAGACCTGGGCTGAGGTGGTGAGGCAAGACCTTCGTACATTGGGCCTCACCGAGGCGATGACTACGGACCGAGACCTTTGGAAATGTGCTGTGCGTGAGAAGACCCTGCAAGCCAAGTAAGATCGTTGCCAGTGCCCCTGGACTGATTCTTGTGCGGGTGGCACATGAGATGCACCATTTTGAGCGTGGCCGTTGCCAGTACCGCCTGACTGGCTCC
The DNA here is from genome assembly GCF_046866305.1 of Octopus bimaculoides. Taxonomy (NCBI): domain Eukaryota; kingdom Metazoa; phylum Mollusca; class Cephalopoda; order Octopoda; family Octopodidae; genus Octopus; species Octopus bimaculoides. The sequence continues at coordinate 37,947,884 of NC_142937.1, forward strand.
TGTAGGATTTTCGAGCGAGATCGTTGCCAGTGCCCCTGGACTGGCTTGTGCGGGTGGCACATAAAAGACACCATTTCGAGCGTGGCCGTTTTCGTGCGGGTGACACGTAAAAGCACCCACTACACTCTCTGAGTGGTTGGCGTTAGGAAGGGCATCCAGCTGTAGAAACTCTGCCAAATCAGACTGGAGCCTGGTGTTGCCATCCGGTTTCACCAGTCCTCAGTCAAATCGTCCAACCCATGCTAGCATGGAAAGCGGACGTTAAACGATGATGATGATGATGATGATGATTATTATAGACATTATTTCTTTACAATCTTTGTTCAAATCCTTTTATTCTTTCAAGGTCGATAAAATAAAGTACCAGTCAAGTACTAGAGTTGATAGTATCAACTAATTCATCTCTCCTCAAAACTGCCAAACTTATGTCTTGATTTGGAACTGTCATTTTTTTTAGGTTTTCCAGTTATTTTATTGAAAAACTAATGTCATGTCTTTATTGAAGAGCTAATTCCATTGTTATAAAGATATTGATAAAGATGACCAACACCACCACCTCTAGAATGATGTTTGCCTCTCAAACCCTCTTTCATGGGGCCAAAGAGATGATAGTCTGAAGGCGCTAAATGATTCTAGTGAAGAGGAAGTGAAAACTGTAGTGAAGAAGTGGGTCAAAGAACAGTCAACAGAATTTTACAGGGCAGGGATACATGCTCTCATTCAAAGGTGGAATATTGCTATTGAGAGAACAGGTGACTATGTTGAGAAGTAGGGATGTGATTTACAGAGGACCAGCTTCATTTTGATGTATGATACATGTTCCTGTGTTGGTAATTATACCTGTCCTAAATTATAGGATATATAGACACACATATTCACATCTACATGTGTGTATATATACATATATATATATGTATATATATGTATGTATATATACACACACACATGCATACATGTATATATATACACATTTATATATATATATATATATATATATATATATATATATATATATTTACAAACACACACACACACATATATTTAATTTGTGTGAGTGTCTGAGAAGAACCGTCTTACTATAAGAATTTTTTGCGAAGAGGAAAATGATTTCAAAAATGATTATGACCTGTATAATGAATATGTGTACATGTGCACATATATATGCGTATATGGATACACACACTCACACAAACATATAATATAATATGCACACTGAATCTCACCCTCAATATGAACCCTTACCTCTTACTTACTAAAGCTTCTGAAATGAGTTTTAATGCCACCCTCCATTATATGCTTGATCCTCCTCCTCCACCACCACCACCACCACCACCACCACGGCAGAATATCTAGACCATTTCCCCCATTCCTCTCCTGCACTTCATCACTCCCACCCACTTTAGTCAGTCCTGTTTCATTTCGTTTTTCCTATCATCAACAACCCTTATAAACACTTATTTCTGAGGTTTCATACACACATATAAACACACACATGCACACATATTACTAGATAAAGACAGAGAGTGAGAAGAAGAGAGAGACAGACAGAGAAGGGGGAGAGAGAGTGATAGAAAGAGAGAGAGAATGACAGAGAAAGATAGAGGCATACAGATGGATAGATAGATATAAAATCATCCAGACACACAGTTATACATATACTATATACATATATCAAAATATATTTTCTGTTCTACATTTTCCCATATTTATGTTTATTTTTTATTTACTATTATTATTATTATTGTTGTTTATTTTCTATTCTGGAGAGGCTTTTGAAAAGGATTCAAGTTGTATTCTTTACTGAAAGCTGAATGTGGGGCAATGTAAAGTCCATGGCAGCGGTGAGATGGTGAGCACCATTGTATCACCTATTATTGTCTCCTGTCTTCAGATTGGAAACAATGGTAAACGAGATAAGAAAACAATTTAATTATGGATGTGGTTGAAATGGATTGAAATAGTGGAAGATGAGAGTTTGGTGTAGTGCTGGTGCTAGGGAAAAGTAAGGAGATGGATGGGAACTTGGTAAATAGACAACAGAAAAAGGAAAAGACAATAACAATGACACAAAAACACACACTCATCAACACATAAATTCATTCATACATACGCATAGACATACATTCATACACAAACACACACATAGATGCACAATGCACAGACATACATATGTGTATCTCTCTCTATCGAACGCCGACGAAGGGAAATAACCCTGAAATCCGGATACGTTCGTGCTGCAGATCGAGGTGAGAGGGATAACTTCCCTTGGCAAACAGGACACAGTCGTGTGTCGATAAGCCAGCTGCAGGAGATGTCCTCCTGGGGCTAAAAGCAACAGTAACATCCACCCCTAGGGGTCAGCCACACTTAAGTGGCAATATACTACACTTTATCGTGCAGTTACTGTTAATACTTCATTTAGAGAATTAACATTGCTTGTTTTCACCTTTTCGATATCAGTGAAGAATTTCACTGGAAAAGAAGATATAAGATTGCCAGGTTTTTGTCTCTCTCACCAAGGTCAGCAGCTATCGGACGCCGACGAAGGGAAATAACCCTGAAATCCGGATACGTTCATGCTGCAGATCGAGGTGAGAGGGATAACTTCCCTTGGCAAACAGGACACAGTCGTGTGTCGATAAGCCAGCTGGAGGAGATGTCCTCCTGGGGCTAAAAGCAACAGTAACATCCACCCCTAGGGGTCAGCCACACTTAAGTGGCAATATACTACACTTTATATATATATATATATATATATATATATATATATATATGTGTTTGTGTGTGTGTATATATATATGTATATATGTCGATATATGTGTATATACAAGTATGTGTGTGTGTGTCTGTGTATGTGAACTTACATGTCAATACAAACAAAGGTAAGTGGGTGTTAAATGATGATGATAAGGATACAACTTAATTTATTTATCTATCTACTTCTCTCTCTCCTCCCCCCTCTCTCTTTCTCACCCCCCCCTCTCTCTGTATGTAACACTGCCAAACTAGGACCCACTACCAGAAGCAGTTCATCTTTTATCTGTTACTTCTTTCTTTCTTTTACTTGTTTCAGTCATTAGACTGTAGTCATGACAGGGCACAACCTTGAAAAAATTTCAGTCAAATGAATCGACCCCAGGGCTTATTTTTCCGTTAAGCCTGGTGCTGATTCTATTAGTCTCATTTTCTGACCCACCAAGTTACAGGGATATAAACACACCAACATTAGTTTTCAACCAGTGATGGGAGACAAATTGTAACATGTATAACATCCCAACACAGTCATCAGGCACAAACCACATAGTGTAACGAACTAAAAATGATAGAAGAAACATGGAAAGCCAAGAAGAAAGCATATAGAAAGTGGGGAAGGTTAACCTGATGATTGTGTTGGGATGGTACACATGTTATAATTCATTATTTAACGTGTTCTCAGCATAAGAAACTATTAGTAGCACATAAAAACATGTATTATGTCTATTAGATAATATTTAGCTCTATCCAGATGGTGTACTTGTTTTGTTGATCTTACCATCATAGGGCATCCTGGCGTTAGGAAGGTACAGAAGCTGTAGAAACTTTGCCAGATCAGATTGGAGCCTTGTGCAGCCTTCTGGCTCACCAGTCCTTAATCAAACTGTCCAACCCATGCCAGCACGGGTTAAACAATGACAATGACGATGATATATACATACACACATATATATAAATATATATATATATATATATATATATATATATATATATATATTTACAACAGGCTTCTCTCAGTTTCTGTCGACCAAATCCACTCACAAGACTTTGGTTAGTCTGAGGCTACAGCAGAAGACACTTGCCCAAGTATTTACAATAAAATTCAGTTTATCATTGTCGCTACTTTCATTGTTATTGTTGTTGTTTAGCTCATGATGTGGCCTAATAAAACTTATCTATCATTAAATGACATTCCAGCCATGACCATCATGTCTGTTTTTGTGACTATATTGTCTGAATCATTTCATTTTGTTTTAGACTATAGTATACTATGAGAGAGAGATTTGGATTTTGTTACTAGAAGGTCAGGCAATCACATTGAGAATCCCTTGTTAGCTTCTTGTAGTGGGTTTCGTTGTTAAGTTCTTGTAGCTATTGTTGTTGATGTTAATAGACGTTGTTGTAATTGTTATTGCAGTTATTGTTGTTGTTGTTGTTGTTACTATTGAAGCTGCAGTTGTTGTGCAGTACGATAAAATTCTGAAGATTGAAATGAGTCAACATTCAAAGACATTCGGAAATGATGACAAACAATGTTGTAAGAATTGAAAATAAAATTGGTTGTTGCTGTTGTTGTTGTTGTTGGTGGCAGCAGCAGCGGTAGTGGTGGTGGTGGTGGAGGGGAAGAAGATGGTTACCGTTTATAGAGTAAAGAACTTGGGAAGAATTAGTCATTAGTAAACAAAGGTAAAAATTGGAATGCAACAGAATATAATGGAATGGTATAGATGGTATGGACGGTTAATAAGATACTTATCAAAAAGAAGCTAAGGTAAAAACCACAACCTGAAATAACATAAACACAGACACACACATTCACATATATATACACACACACATACATACATATATATATATATATATATATATATATATGCACACATATATATATATACATATAAATGTATATGAATATATATATAATATAAATAATATATATATGCATGTATATATATATATATATATATATATACATACATATATATATATATATATACACACACATACACACCCACACAAACACACATACCCACACACACATATATATGCTCATATACATACACAGGTCCATTTCCATATATTGGAGCATGTAAATATGACAATTATACAAAACAATTTGTGTAGTAGGCATGTATACATGTTTGTCTAACATGTATGTGTGTGTGAGTGACTAATGAATATATATATATGTGTGTGTGTGTGTGTGTGTGTGTGTGTGTGTGTGTGTGTGTGTGTATCTCTTTGCAATTAGGTGTATGTAGGGAGAAAGAAGATGTTTATGGAGTCCATTTGTGTTTGTAGCAGAAAGCAAAATCTATTATTTTCATGGAACCAAAGACTGAAGCTGTTTATTCAACTTTTGTATTATCCTTTAGAAAAATAAGTCAGGAAGAATATATAACATATATACACAGTAAGGATATATACAGGGATATTATAAATACACAGTATGTACATGTGTATGTATATATGTACATATGCATGTATATATATACATATTTATACATAAGCATATATAGTAAGACCGTATTCCTTTGTAAGTTTGCTTGTGCTTATATCAAGAATGGTGTTGACTTATGCAGTTGTTTTCCTATTTCTGGGGATGACTACCACCACTGCTACTGCTGCTGCTACTGCATTCCATTTATTGTGGTTATTATTTTCATTTCAAAGTGGACACTAATAACTTTCAACCACAATTGTATATTGGTAAAACATGAAGAAAGTTGTCAAACAGTATTTAGTTGCTTCCCTTATATGTCTGATTTCAAATCCTTCCAGGCTAAAGTTCCAAATTTACTTTGTCATAATCAATAAAATACCAGTCATGCAATAAGGCTGAAGATGTCTTGGAGTTACTATACTTAAACAATTCTATATATCATAAGCAGCCATTGTGCATTTATTTAAGGATTCATTAATCATTACTTTGGGAAGTACAAGGAAGGCTATGCTTTGCTAATAAGGCCACAATAAGACTGAAACATGCCTGGCATGTTTTTCCCTCTAGTAACTGAATTAATTACAATAATATTTAGTGAGTGGAAAATATCAATTTTTTTTCTCTAACCACATAATTATAAGTAATTATCTCATTGTTTTAATGGAAATATGTTAATTCTGACAAAGCAAGATATATCGTGACACAAAACTTACTCTACCTCCTGCATTCCTCCTACAACCACCACCACCACCACCACCTGACCACCTTTACTACTACCAACACTGCTGTTGCCACCACCACAGCTGCTGCTACTGCTACAACTACTACTACCACTACACTGCTACTACTACTATTACCCTTCCATCACCACCACTACCAGACCTACCACTACTGCTACTATGAAAACTAGCTTATTTAGCATATTAATGTTTCAATTTGTTTTTGTGGTGAAGTAGGGAAGGTTTGGTGTTAATCTGGCAATTATTTACTGGAGATGTTTCATTATTTATAGCTTGGAGAATTTTTTCATTAATACACACTAATTGATTTTGTTATGGTCAATTATTATCTTCTAATTTGTTTATTGCTTCTGTTTTTATTTTCTTCACATTGACACTGATTATTCTGTTGTTATGTGTTTTTTGTTTGTCTGTTATGTGTCAGGGTCAAAAGTACATTTGTGTTGTGTCTGGATATCAGTTGTTTCGGTAGGGTCTGATCTAGTCTGGTCATCTTCTACTGTTTTGCTTTGTTTCCTGTTTTTTTTCTCTTTAAATATGTTATTTTTTTCTTTTTATTATTTTTTTTTACCTCTCTCGGTCTCCAGACTATGGCCATGCTGTGGTGCTGCTTCAAAGGGGATTTAATCAGTTGTGTTGGACCCAGCTTATATTTTTGCAAACCCCTTTTTTTCTGACATTGATAAGTTATGGAATGCAAACACAGACACCATAATCTTCAGAGAATATTAACACACAAAGACAGACATAGACACAGGCACATATATACACAGATATCATCATCACCATTTTTCATGTTTTTTTATAGGTCAGACTGAAGTCATTGAGGCAAACTTTCTCTGGTCAGATGCTTCTTTTGTTGCCAACTCTATCCTGTTTCAAAGCAATATTTCCTCATGTCCAAATGTTTTCTTTTATGGAAGACTGGAAACAAACAGCATCACTAATAATGACAGTGATACACATTGATAACTATCACATGATGTCAAGACAAGAGTAAGAAAAAGTATTCTAAGGAGCTAATTTTCTTATAAAAAGCATTTGAAAACCTATTCTGTCTCTTTATTTGACAATATTCTCTTGACACTAGCAAGTCTCTCTTTATTATCCTGACTTTTTATGCAGACAACAGTTATGTGGCAGGTTTTTTAACCTTTTTGATTATGCTTGTATTTCACTCTCTTGATAGCAACTAAGTTCTACCTTGGGCTAGTCTCAACAGAAGTTTTCCCCATTGAAGATGTCTCTATTTAACTTCAACACATTTAACTTTACATTGACACAAAAATATGAAAATATTTATGTACATTTTTTCTATATCATTTTTGCAGCTTATGTTTTCCAATTTACCTATCAAGGCACATTTTAACAAATACATTCATGTGCGCTATTGCAAATTAATATCAAGCATTTTCAATGTTTGAGCTCTATATTTAACCTTGGTTCTCACATTGCATTCAATAGAATTATTGTTGTTTCATAATACCAGCAAGCACAACTAAGATATATTTTTTCTTGGTAAATAAGAGAATTAAATACAACAATTTTTTATTGTTATGCATATGAACTAACCTTTAGATATCCCGTATTATAAACCAGACTTTCAAATATTTTCCTTAATCTGACATTTTTTTTATTACACTAGCTCAGAACATTTTGCATTTTTTACATAATTGGCCAGCACTTGGTTTACAATGCTTTGCCATCTCTACACTTTTTCAGTCAGCCTTCAACTGCTTTCATTTTTGCTGTTGATGTAACTAGCTGTTTTCATAGTTGTAAAAAGCAAAATTTCACTGATTTGCTTCACTCAGAAAAAATAACCACTTAAGATGCAACAATCACCAGTTATGAACAACATTGATCAAACTAACTATGACTCAGATGTTCCACCATTTCTTGCATGGGACACTTCAACAATAACAAATATAAATGTGGAATTACTATTTTTCTATAGAATTCAAAAGAAAAAAGAACAAAAATACAGCAAGATCCATCGAATTATTGTCACAGTTCTAGGTTTACACAAAGACAATATCATGGACAGTTTTCTAGTCTATTACTTATTCCAGCAATGAATCAATTTATTTTTACTTCCTTTTTAACTCATTTAAAATTTTAAACCATTTTAAACATATCTTTTCCTAGTCTGCTGCTCAGTAACAAGTACTTCTTTCGTATTTCCTTTTCTCTCTGGATTTATGTATCCAATGTTGATTTTATTTTACATGCTTACTCTCTCACACAGTATCATTTTCGTTCACTCAAAACATTTGTTTGTGACTCACAGAATGCATTGAGACAGAATTACATTATGGAAAAGCAGTTCTCACACAACTTGCTCACTGGAGACTCACAGTACATGTTATCATAAGTACACATATCTAAAGAACTCTCTCACTGACTTGATATATTTTCTAGAGAATAGAAAGGCATTTTCTTATACATGCACATAGACCTGAATGCAGGTATAATTCATGTGATAACTTAATTATACTGCTGTGTAATGAAAATTTACTTTTTAACAAACTGCAGTTTTTGTGTTGGCTGATTACTTCGCACGTTCAAAAGAACTCGTTGAAAGTCTAACAAGATAATAAAGTCCCAGGGGTTAGGATTACAATTATGCTGATGGAATTCAATAATTTTTTAAAATTACGTTTTAAAAATATCTGCTTCATGTGATGATTTGAAGGTTTAGCTATTATTTCATTATGTTGAATGTTTTAAACATTAAATGATATGTTGTCTGTTTCTCTAACTACCAGTCTATTTTAAAATTGTTCTAAACATACCATCCAATTGTTTTTGTCATAATTACAGTTCAGTACTCTCTCCCACGAGACTTTGTTTCCTCATAACACTTTTAATAATGCATACTTTCACATGCACAAAATAACTTAACTAACATATTTTATATTTTCCATTTTGAAGATTTCCTGCCTCGTATACATTTTCATGTACTTATTTAACATTGTTTAACAGTATTAACACAAATGAAGAGAGGTAAGAGAATTGAATGTCTTGCTTTTATGCAAAGGAAATGAACACTGTTGATACAGGTTTTTGCAATAGTTTTTACCATTCTCTCATTATCTTTTCTGTCTAGACATTTTAGACATTTGTGTAATAGATATTAGTCATTTATTCTTCTTTCCCTATTCATTCTCTTTGTTACAAAAGAAAATGAAAAGAACAATGTTTTCGATCAATGACTGGTTAACTTCTTTTACACTAAGTAATAGTAACTAATGCTATAACTTTGGTTTACATGTATCCCATTATTAAACTATCTTATAAAATTCTCTTCTTCAAACTTTCAAGCTCTTTCTTAATAATAAACGCTATTCCAACTGCCAACATTTTGGTTTGCCAGTGCCATGAATAATGTTTTAAAGAATCGAAAGTTAATAGTCTATTAAGCCAATTTTTTTTTTATAAAGACATATTCTCCCTCTCACTTCCTCTTTCTTTCTTACTTAGTAATAAGTACTGGTCGCAAACAAGTCGCAAATTTTAATTTTTTATTCTCACCACAAGTATTTCAATTGCTCTTCATAATGGTTAACTTCTACTTTGGAATAACCATAACAGAATTTCTACAAGTAGATATGTCTATGCTAATTGATTTTCTTGTACTATGACCTTTTATCGTTTTTATCCTTCATGCTATTAACATGAAACCAAGAAAGTACCTATACATATTTTTTCTGACATTTCCACAACATTAGCTAATTGTCCCAAATGTCTTCAGCACATTTATATAACCTGTAGTGAATTAATATCTGTATATTTCCATGTTTAAATTCAAAATTTAATCTGTATTCTCAGACTATGTTCAATGGAGTTAGTGATATTTTATAAAACCAGTAAGAGGTCTTGCAGAAACCTTGTTCATTCAGGCTCAGTTTCCTGAATGAAGAGATAGAGGAAGTTCAAGATGGCTACAGGAAACTGGGCTGCTATTGGTCAAAGTGGGTCACATGGTGTTATTAGAAGTGAGATCAGCATTTCATTGATACCAGATACATAAGAAAGAAGAATTTCTTGACCCATGTGACTAACCAGAAAGCTGGTGTCACTTCAGAGTCTGACCTGCCTTTGGAGGGACTCGGAGGTAGATAGAAGCATGGCCAGTGATGGATTATGTGTACACCAGATCTTTGACTGTACAGCTATTGGTATCTGATGTCTATGTGTGTATGTGTGTGTAAGATAGTGTGTGGTTTAAGAGTTTGCATGTAGGTTACGCCTAATGGGATTAGCTTCTCGATGCATATATGAGTATTTGGTTGGGCATATGTATGAGTGGGTGCAGGTACATATCAGCCATATATGAGAACTCACATATGGTAGGCATATGTGAGTACTCACATAGGTAGCCATATGTGAGTACTCACATAGTTAGGCATATGTGAGTACTCACATAGTTAGGCATATGTGTCAGCTGCATATGTGTTATTGCTGGTATGAGTGTATGTATATGTATGTGCTTGTATGTGCATGCCTGAATATGTATGCATTAGTTCCTACTATATACATGTGCATGTGGGAACATGTTTAGGATGAATCTACAGGCATGCGCATATGAATAATTCATAAACGTGAGTGTGTACATTCTTGCATTTGTATGCGGATGTATGAATGTGTATGTGTTAGTCTAGGAGAACATATATGCATGTATGTGATTTTATCATAAACACACACACACACACACACACACACACACACACACATAATAGATACAAGCCAGTCTTTGTCATTAGGAAGCACGTTTTCAAGCAAATGTCTTCTACCATAGCCTCAGGCTGACCAAAGCCTTGTGAGAGGATTTGGTAGATGGAAACTGAAAGAAGCCTGTCATATATATATATATATAGAGAGAGAGATAGATAGAAAGATAGATATAGATATGTAGATATATATATGCATGTGTTTGTGTGTTTGTGTTCGTCCCCTCACCATCACTTTGACAACCGATGCCGGTGTGTTTATATGTTCCTGTAACTTAACAGTTCATCAAAATGACTGATAGAATAAGTACTAGGCTTACAAAGAATAAGTCCTGGGGTCGATTTGTTTGACTAAAGGCAGTGCTCCAGCAGGGCCACAGTCAAATAACTGAAACAAGTAAAAGAGTAATATATATATATATATATATATATATATATATATATATATCAGAGTCTAAGATTGAATCTTTTGAGCATTACTAAGTGTATTCTACATGGAGAATATCAGGATCTCATCTGTGAACTATATGTATGTATGTATGTATGCATGTGTGAGGAAGTACATATTTAAGTGATGGGTATGTTCCTAGTAGTAAGCTGATGAAGCACGTTCACTGCCTGTGGCTACCTGACATCATCCATGGTATTTACACAAGTGTTGTTGGATCTACCTCAGGAAATTCTTCAGTGTTCATTGAGTATATAATACAAATGATAGAGATGGGAAAGGAACATACGAAAATATACATAATGTGTGTATGTGTGTGTGTGTGTGTGTGTGCGCGCTTTAAGTTGGGTGGCTGACACTTCAAAGTCACTGTCAATAATATTCTTGTTGAAGAAGAAGAAATTTGTACACTACAAAAGTATAGAGTAACCCTTCAGATTAATGTAAAATTGTTTTTCTTATAACTGAACATAAAAACAAATATTTATATACACACATATGTATGTACTTACATATATGTATTTATTTATATATATGTATGTGTGTATGTATAGAAATATACACATATACACGGTTACATATATTGGCAGACATATAAATAAATATTCAAATATATAAATAATTATATTTAACAAAAGCTATAAGCGTTGTTGTTTCTCTTGAGGACACTTTGTTCGCTAGCTTCATGACACAAAAGGCATATCAAGCAAAAGACCCTCTCTTGGAAACCAGATATAAGATGGCAAAAAATGGGGCATCTGGCTGTAAAACAATGTTGCAACAATATATTTGTCTCATATATTCTAGCTTAGAAAAACAGACATAAAAATTAATGAACGATACTTGTATCCATATGTATCTATCAATCAATTATCTATTAAAATAATCTATTTTATCTCTCCTATAGTCATTGTCTACTTGTGTGTGTATACATTTATATACATACATATATATATATATATGTCTATATATATAAATATACACATATATATAGAGAAATAAATAGACAGACATAGATATACATATATGTATATATATATATAATATATATATATATATATATATATATATATATATATATATATATAGAGAGAGAGAGAGAGAGAGAGAGAGAGAGATAAATAGATAGACAGACATAGATATACATATATGTATATATATATATATATATATATATATATATATATATATATATATATATATATATATATATATATATATATATATGTATAGAGAGAGAGAGATTTCTACAAATAAGTGTAAAAGTGTGTGAGAGAAAGAGAGAGGGAGAGAGGGGGAGAGAGAGTAGGGCAGTGCAGTAATGTCAAATACAATTAATCATTTTTGAATTGAGACACAAATGGCAAATTCTGAAAAAAAAGAATGAGGTTGAAATTAGGAGTATAAATGAACAAACAGGATATTGAAAATAAAACACTTTATAATAACTCTTGGTAATAAACAACCATGTCAAAGGAAGATGTAACTAATTCAATCAATAAACACATAAATATTCACGCTAATGATCAGTGAGATTTTAACAACACACACACACACACACACACACACACACACACACATATACCTATCTATATACACATACATATATGTACACATAGACACACACACATATATTCAGACAAAGTACTGATATATGGCAGACAGAAAATAATTGATTCTGACACAGCTTTTAATGTTTACATTTCTTTCTTAATTATTCTTAAAATATCATCTTGAAGTTTTTTTCTGTACACATACATGCATATATATGTGTGTGCGTGTGAGTGTCTGTTTATGTATATATATATATATTACGTATATATGTCTATATATATGTATATATATGTGTGTGTGAATATATATATATGTATATATATGTATATATCTACATGTATATATATTATGTATATGTTTACATGTGTATACACATACACACATATATATATATAAATATATATATATATATATGTATGTATATATATATATATATATATATATATATATATATATATATATATATATATATATATATATATATATATCCACAAAGAGTCTTAGCAACAGGAATATATATATACTTAGCTGACACAAGTATATCTTATATGAAAATACATTTATGTGTATGACATATATATGCGAATGTCTACATATCTATGTTTCACAGAAATATATTCTATGCTATATTTTTTTCCTTTATTGTTTATGTCAACTAAATAAAAATGAAATTTAATTAAAATATATATTTCATAAGATTTCTATTTTTTCCGGTTCCATTTCATAAATATTGGTTTTATATTTTTTAAACTTTTGTTATCCAAAATATTACTCTTCCTGTTTGCCTGTCTATTCAATATTTGTGAAAACTATTGATACATTCATGCAAACACACATACATACATGCTTGTATGCATACATATACACACACATATAAAATACATATGTCTGAGTATAAGTGTATGGTTTTATACACATATTTATTGCTAAACATTTATATCTATATTGTTAATGATATTAATTTAGGCATGAAATTTCACGAGCGTAAATGAAAATTATCGGTGATACACCTAAGAATGGTATCACACAGTTTCAAAGAAAATTTGTATAAATACACCATTTTTCAGAAGCACATTTCCCACACTGAATATCCTAAATTACTTCACAATCCTGGGCCCCTGAACATTTCAATGCCCACTAATCTCAGGTAAGTTGAGCCCTCTGGACCTGTTTATCAATTTCCTTGACCTAGATTATCCTTCACAATGCACTTTCATCATTTGGACTGTGTCAAACTATCAGACAAGATTGGCTCTGGTGGTTGTGTAGTCAGCTAACTGAAGCTTTGCAACACTCTTTGCTACCATCCTTTGCACACTGACCTCAATGCATCTCCACCCCCATCTCCTATCTCATTTCTTCTTCACTACTACATTTTCTATGTTTGAGCTTTTAAGTATTAGTGCTGATTTCTGCATAACATGGCAGTTTCCAGGGGTTCTTTTTATTACTGATGTTGCCTTAAAAAAGCCATAGGATCACCATGATGGTATTCAACAATTGCACTCTCAATAGGTGTATGGACTTGCCACATGAAAGGCAAATTCTTTGAAAAAGTATAGCCTCCCACTGTATAGGTTGACAGAAAATCACATTCGAAAGTTGCCGCTAATAATACTGTAACTCATTGTACCATTGCTATCTCTACCCATCAAAGAAGCATTACCTAAAGTTATTTGACATCCAAAGATCGTTAAATTAACTCAAAATATCATGTAAGATATCATAGTTAGACCATCAGTACATAGGAATATGTCTCAGGTATACAACCTTTGCATCACAAAGGAATTTAAATGTCCCAATCTTAAACAAAAGATCCAGATTCATCCCAACTTTCTGTCTTTCACTCTTATTATACATTCTCTCTCCATCTACTTTGTTTACACGTATGTATAATTAGAAAAACTTCAAACTGTCATGATGAGATAGTTAACGCTAACTCACTACAATTTGTTAATCAATGTATTTCATAAATGTTGGAACTATTAGCCTTGAGCTCTTTGTAGAAGCTGCAGTGTTATCAGTTCACCAATTTGGGGCTCCAACTTAGTTTTGATGAACCAATGAAAAGTTCTTTGGTGCCACTCCACTTTTTAATAGCCCCAAGGTCTCCTTACAACCATATATTGTTATCTCAAGTAAAGGACAGTAGATTATGTTATCTGAGGAAAGTACGTCAGAAAAATTATATGAAATCCTCATCTGTGAAACATCTTTTGATCAGAGATTTATATGATGTGGTTTGCTGACATGAACTTAAAGAACTTCGGGAACCCAGATTTTATTCCTACTTGTAATTAATTTAATTCCCTTAAGATCACTCAAGGGAAGTCATGAACGTCACAACACATCATTTCTTTTTCTGAATGTTTTTTGCTGTGTTTCATAATCTATGTAGCTGTTCTAAAGGACAGGACAGCATTCTTGAGATATGAATCCACAATATTGCTTGGTTCACAGTTGAATTTTTTTCCCAGTATCTACAAACTGTCCTCACATTTGTGAAGATCAGAGTGCAGATGGTAACCTTTCAAGGTTAGATATTTCTGAGATTAAATAATTATTTATATCCTTATTACTTTTTTATATATATATACTTCTATTTATTAGAAAAAGTTTAGAGTATGTACAGAAAAATCCAAGAATAAATAAACCTGAGATATCATTGTACCTGAAAGAAGCCTCAATGTAGTCACCTGATTTACTAGAAATAACAGCTAGATCTTCTTCAGACCACACTCTTCCATCCTATTGAAACAAAACATTGGACAACATAGTCGTTGCTACCATTATGAAGACAGGATGGTCAAGGTTGGCATGCTTTGATCATAGGTCTGTTTGATCAGAGATGAACTGGGACTAAACCGCAGCAGCAACAACAACAACAACAACAATAGCAACAACATCAACATCAGCAAATATGAAATGAAATGTATTCTGTCGACAACAATAATCAAATTTCTGTTGCTGTCATCCTGCAGCATCTTCCACCATTTATCATCATATACACGCAAAGTGGCTGGCGTTATTAGTAATATTTATGTTCTTCAGACCATCAACCTTATCTTTTGATTATATTTCTGCTAGACTACATTTAGAATGGCTTCTTCACTTACCTCTTTTGCTAGCTGAGTGATTAGAACATTGAAATCTTTCAGTTAAGAGGACAAAGTTGTGATTTCCAACCCAAGTTTGGTGAATGACATTCTGGCATTGCTAAGCAGCATATTTGTGAAAACTTTTGAGGCAACTTTGAAGTAGCAACAAAAACTTTGACCTTCTGATCAGTTTTGTTAGATACAATGATTTGTGCAAATATTTAGCCTGATTTTTTGCTAATTATTGTGGTTTTTCTAGAAATGATTGGGAGAGTTTTACAGATGATCAACATGCTTCAACTATATATAGTGTTTATGACAAACATGAGGATGAGGATATTGTTGGTATAGGCACAGGAGTGGCTGTGTGGTAAGTAGCTTGCTTACCAATCACATGGTTCCGGGTTCAGTCCCACTGCATGGCACCTTGGGCAAGTGTCTTCTACTATAGCCTCGGGCCGACCAAAGCCTTGTGAGTGGATTTGGTAGACAGAAACTGAAAGAAGCCCATCGTATATATGTATGTATATATATGCGTGTGTGTGTGTGTGTGTTTGTGTTTCTCCACTTAGCATTGCTTGACAACCGATGCTGGTGTGTTTATGTCCCCGTCACTTAGCGGTTCAGCAAAAGAGACAGATAGAATAAGTACTAAGCTTACAAAGAATAAGTCCTCTGGTCGATTTGATTCGACTAAAGGCGGTGCTCCAGCATGGCCGCAGTCAAATGACTGAAACAAGTAAAACAATAAAAGAGTATGCTTCAACTAAATATAGTGTTTATGAGAAACATGAGGATATTGTTGTTAAACCACATGTTATCTCTGATTGGACAGACTTGTGGTCAGAGGATTCTGGCTTGGACCATCTTGGCTTTAATTTAGACATAGTTTTTCTATGCTTATACTCTCATTGTACCTTTTTTAAAGAGGTAGGGTATGATGACGTTGTTGTTGGTGATAGATGAAAGGGTTTGTTCTTAGCAGATAGTCATCAATGTGTGTCATGAAGGCAAGTATCTGTTCATCACTAAACGACTGAACAAAAATGGGCTGACAAGGGAACATCTGTGTAGTTGCTCAGCTGCTAGAAATAGCAACTAAATCTCTGCTAAACTGCTTCTTATTATTTTAAAAGTGGTAGGATGTTGCTTAAGATAACATAGAAGGTTTGGTCATTCCTGGAACATCTGAAGAAATATTATGTATAGCTCTTTCTCAGATTCTTCAGCTTTCTTGAAGGAATGTAAGATAATATTAAACCACAATGGCCTAGGAGAACAAACCAAGGTAATCAAAAGAATTGAAGAAGCCAAGAGACACATGGAAATGAGGAGAGAGGGGGAAAAGAAAAGAAAAGAAAAAGGTAGTGTCAAAATTCTTTATACTTATAGGCATAGGAGTGGCTGTGTGGTAAGTAGCTTGCTTACCAACCACATGGTTTCGGGTTCAGTCCCACTGCATGGCACCTTGGGCAAGTGTCTTCTACTATAGCCTCGGGTCAACCAAAGCCTTGTGAGTAGATTTCGTAGATGGAAACTGAAAGAAGCCCATTGCATATATGTGTGTATGTATATATATATATGTATGTGTGTGTGTGTGTTTGTGTGTCTGTGTTTGTCCCCCCAACATCGCTTGACAACCGATGCTGGTGTGTTTACGTCCCCGTAACTTAGTGGTTCGGCAAATAGATCGATAGAATAAGTACTAGGCTTCCAAAGAATAAGTCCTGGGGGTCGATTTGCTCGACTAAAGGCGGTGCTCCAGCATGGCCACAGTCAAAAGACTGAAACAAGTAAAAGAGTAAAGGGTACTTAAATTATGTACTCACTGGAGGTTGTGAAATGGGCAACAATGGAATTAAGGAGTCATAAATTACTGATTTTACTGAAACCATATTTATACTCTTTTACTCTTTACTCTTTTACTTGTTTCAGTCATTTGACTGCGGCCATGCTGGAGCACCACCTTTATAGTGTATCTGAATTGAATAACAATTGAAAGAAGTCAAGAGCCAAGATGTTAAAGTTACTGTTGACATTATTGCTTGATGCTAGTAATAACATTGCAGTTACTGTCAAAATCTGATCGCTTATACTTTTGTCTTACATGTGAACTTACAAACATCTTGAAGCTATCAAGTAAAATTTGTATATGTTTTGATCAAGCAAAACAACTTTGTTAGAGGTCTGGTGAGTGGTTCATCAATTTTGTGCCTCTATCTTATGAAGGGAATCTTCATTGGGTAACTTTTATTCAACAAGTGATCCTTTGGTGATTTCTATACAGCAAGAAACCGGATCTGTTTTGGTTCCTTCTTTATAGCATAAAGCTACCTCCTTCTCTACTGTGGCCCAACATAGTCTTGCTAGCATGATGACCTCACTAGTGTTAGTGCTATAAAAGACCATTCTGTGCAAAGTGGTTGATATGAAGGACATTTCACCATAGAAACCGTGCTATGAGGAAACATTGGAGCATGACGCAGAAATGTGGATTCATTGAATCCTGTCAAGCCACCCAATCCATATCAGCATTGAATATAGATTTCAACAGAAGGTGATGATAATGATGATGATGATGATGATGATGATGACAATGATGATGACGACGACGACGACGATGATGATGATGATGATGATGATGATGACAAAGATGATAATGTTAATGAGGATGGTTTATACATACATGAGTATAAACAGATGCAGAGGAACAAGCATGTGATAGCACTTGCCTGCATGTGTGTGTATGTGAGCATGCATATATGCATGTGTGTGCGTGTGTGTGCATGCATGTGTGTATGTGTATGTGTGTGCATGTGTGTTGTGTGTACCGGTGAGTGTGGGAATGACTGCGTGTAATACAATGTCTTCAGAAATAACAGAACTGCTTTCGAAAGCTGGCAGCAAAATTCTGGTGAAATTTCCATCATTGCCAAGAGCTAATAAAGCCATAAGGGTTTGCTTGCATGAAGACTTTTCTTTTCTGTTCTCTGGCACCAACAAAAGACTCAGGAAATAAACGTTCTCATCAATACACAGCACACACACACACACACACATGAATACCACCCACACACATGCACTTATCATTGACACAAATGTATGAATTAAGCAAGCACACATATATAAAAATGCACACACATATAAAAACGCACACATATATGCAATGTTTGTGTGTGTGCGTGTGTGTGTGTGTGTGTGTGTGTCTATGTATATGTATGTGGATCACATTACTCTTACTTTCACTTTCACCTCATACTCATACCCAGTGAAGCCTCTTCACTTCCATGCTTTCCTCAAACACAATTTCTCACACTTAGACATTAATCACTCACACCCCCACTCACCTACACTTCCACACCTTTACACACATACACAAAATCTAGAAAATCCACATATGTGCATCTCCTCCTTTTAAATCCATCTAAATACACAGCTATACTCCCATACCCTGCCCCACCTTCATTTCTTTACTTGTACCCGCAAAAAAATCACATAGAACATGACCCCTAAATCCTCTACCCACATTTTTTCTCCAACCACTTTCTCTCATTTCTTACTTTACTTTTCTTCTATTTTTTCTTCTGATGAAGGACTAGCGCTTGAAACGTCAACACGCTTTCCCTTCTGTTTAAGCATTAAGCTATAGTTTATGATAATTTGTCTCACCTGTGCTGTCTTCTTTAATTTTGTCTTCATTGCTTTCACAATATAGATATATATAAGTAGGTTATGTGTGTATGTGTGTGTATAATACACACACGTGTTATGAAAATTAGTTGCAATGTTTTGTGCTTTTTCTTGTTCAACAGCAGATGATGAGAGGACGTGAAATAATTCTGTTTCTGAATGGATCTCAATGCATGCATAAAGCTATGAACAATCCTTTCTATTGGGTTGTCCGGAAAGTTCATGCCGATTTATAGTAGCTTCCCTTTCAACTTATTTGCCATAAAATCACCTCAATTCTGGGAAGAGGGTATTTTCAAGTTAAAGGAAAGATGGAGACGCATTGTGCAATAAAATGGTTCATATTTGGTTGATTAAAAATGTAACAGCATTAAAAATGTAATGGCAAGTATTTATTGACCTTTTGATTCCTTTAAAAATTGGCGTGAACTTTCCAGACAACCCAATACTATAGGCAGAAGGCCTAAAATTTAGGAGGTGGAGGCTAGTTGATTATATCGACCCCAGTACTCCAATGGTATTTATTTAATCAACCCTGAAAGGCTGAGAGGCACAATTGACCTCGGCAGAATTTGAACTCAGAACATGAAGACAGACAAAATGCTGCTAAGCATTTTACCCAGGGTGCTAATGATTCTCCCAGCTCACCATCTTCAAAGTTGTGAGTAATAACATGTAATGAATTGCTTCATGTTCTTTTGAAAGTTTATTAATTCTGATATAAAAAAAAAATCCAATTCTCACTGGTAAGAATAAAGTTTATAAAATGGATACAGAAATTCCAAGGATTGCTTTGGTACAATGGTAGAACATCTTTCATGTCTACAGGAGATGTGTGTTCAGATCCCATGAGCAACCTTTGACTTTCTCTATTCAAAAGAATTTTTCAACCCAGTATCTGCATGCTGTTATTTTTGGCTTAATGTGCCTCTTCAAGATTTATTCCAAAAAGGAATTATTTCATGTTCTCTGGAAAATTCATAAATTCTTATTGTCATCAACAATATATGTGTGTGTATATATCAGTGTTTCTCAACCTTTTTACCCTTGTGTAATCCTTAAAATAGATTGTATGTCTCAAGGAACCCCTGCACAGAAAAAATTATATACTATATCTTATATTTTTTCATCGTAGTTCACATCATAAATATCACACACACACACACACACACACACACACACATATGTATATATATATATACATACATACAAAGTATGGAGATTTAGTTCACAGGTGATCTAAATGATCAGGTAACCTAGGTAAGTGCTGTAACAGGTTACTGGTGCTCCAATGTTAAAGAGGACAACAAACGTTAAGGCAAGCATCTCAAGTCATATACGTTATTATTATTGGAAAAAATTCTAAGTCTTACAGCTGTTTTGGGGATATCCCCGAATATGGGATATTTGTCTCTGATAATGGAATATCCCATACTCAGGGATATCTATAACTTAGTGATTCAGTAAAAGATGCTGATAGAATAAGTAATAGGCTTACAAAGAATAAGTCCTGGAGACCATTTCTTTGACCAAAATCTTTCTATGCAGTGCTTCGGCATGGCCACAGTAAGGTGACTGAAACCAGTAAAAGAATAAAAGAACATATAAATGGTAGCTTTCTATGTTTCCATTGAGATTTCTGTTTATTTTAATTACTGACGTATTTAGTCAGCTTCACCTACCAGCAGAAAGCATCTACATTTTTGGGGGATGGAGTACAACTTGGAATCAGAATGTAAGGAGCTGAGACAGATACCACAAGGTATCTCTTCCGTTGCCCTAACAATTCAAGCTATCCCATATCTCTGCATGGATACTTCTTTATCTACCCCAAAAATGGGTAAACTGCAAAAAATGATCTTGGCAGGATTTGAATTCTGAGCAGGGACAAGAGGAACGAGTACAAGGAAGCTTTCTATCCAATACTCTAACAACTGCCATTTTATATACATATATGTGTGTATGTGTGTGTGTATGCTTGTATGTGTATGTATATGTATATATGCGTGTGTTATTTCTTTACTACCCACAAGGGGCTACACACAGAGGGGACAAACAAAGACAGACAAACAGATTAAGTCAATTATATCGACCCCAGTGCGTAACTGATACTTATTTAATCGACCCCGAAAGGATGAAAGGCAAAGTCGACCTCGGCGGAATTTGAACTCAGAACGTAGCGGCAGACGAAATACCGCTAAGCATTTGGCCCGGCGTGCTAACGTTTCTGCCAGCTCGCCACCAGATGTATATATGCGTGTGTATGTTTGTATGTGTGTGCATGCGTGTGTGGGTACAAAAACATAGTCACACGTTTTTACATGCATGCATTCATACATACATACATACATACATACATACAGGGATGCATGTTTGTGTATATATCTGTCATACCATATCTATGAATATATAATTCTCTCTCTCTCTCTCTCTCTTTCTTTTTATATACATACATGCATGCACACACACACACATATAATACATATACATTTATATATGTATGTATGTATGTATACAGAAACGCAAATCAGACCAGCACTATATCATTCGCCAATCATATTTGGTGAATGCTTTCTTCATGGCCATACTTCATGACTGTCAGCGGAATCAAATGCTAATAAGCTGGAATAAGAACGACAGAAGATGGTTACGGCAAGAGAGGTGCTATAAATGGAAAAAGAGAGGGTAGAGAGAGTAAAGCTAGGGGAGTAGATGAGAGCTGGATGGAGTGCAGTGTATAATGTATGAGATAGATGGTTTGAATGGTGAAGGGTTGAGCTAAAGTAGAGATAGATAGATAGATAGTTAGATACATGGATAGATAAATAGAGAGAGATACATAGATACTTCTACAGAAAGAGAGAGTTAGAAAGAGAGAGAGAGAGAGAGAGGGAGGGAAAGAGAGTGATTGGTGAAGGATGCAACATGCTCACATTACAAAGCGCTCTGCAACCAAAGTCCTGTTGACTGCCTTTCACTATGACCATGCCAATCTCTGACCATTAAGATCCATAAAAACATACATGAATAACGTACACTTCCTTCCGGCAGATATTCAATTCATCAAAATGTCATCTACCAAATTTGTGTGCATATTTATGTACAGCATATATAGATATATATATATATATATATATATATATATATGAAGGCACACACAACGTATATATGCATGTGTATGTTTATACATATATATATAGATCTGTGCGTGTGTACATATACATATATATATATATATATATATATATATATATATATATATATATATATATATATATATATATATATATATATATATATATATATATATATATATATATATATATATATATATATATATATATATATATATATATACTGATGCACACATATATGTATGTAGAAAGCCATACAAGTTTATTTAAACCTTCATATGTATAATATTTCCATTTCTTATCTTTTCAATTATTTATTTTCTTTTATCAGATGTAATATTTTATCATATTTCATCTTGCAATGTTTCACTCTCTCAATTTATCTATCTATCTATTTGTCTATCTATCTATTTGTCTGTCTGTCTGTCTGTCTGTCAGTCTCACAATATATATATGTATGTATGTATGTATGCATATATGCATATATGTAATTAAATATATATGCGTGTGTGTGTGAGTATGTGTGTACATGTGTGTGCATACAAATATATATCAAATATATATACATATATGGTTATCTAGATAACTAGCTAACTAGATATTGATACATTCATATATATATATATATATATATATATATATATATATATATATATATATATGTATGTATATATATATATCTATGTATGTGTATATATATATGTATGTATATATACATACGCATATATACTTATACATATACATACATACATATATTTATACATATACACACGCACACACACACACATATACACAGTAACATACATGTGTACACTCACACACATTCACACATACATATACATAGAGATAGCTAGACCAATAGTTATAGACACCCTTCTTTCTCATTTGCATTTTTTATCTCCATCCTATCTCTCCCCCATACTTACCGTTTTCTCTGACTTTTTCTTTCCTTTTATCTTTTAATGTCAGAATTTAATGTGTGATTTTTTTACTATGTCCATTTTTAATGTCCACTACTAATGTAGAGGATTTCATCCCACTACTATCAGCCTACCTTCCTACCTATTGCCCTCTCTTCATCTATATATGTGTGTGTGTGTGCATATATATATATATATATATATATATATATATATATATATATATATACACACATATATATATATATATATATATATATATATATATATACACACATATATATATATATGTGTGTGAGTGTTTGTGTATGTGTGCATATATCTCTATAAACATACATGTACAGATATATGTGTGTATGCTTAGATGTGCTGACGTATATATATATATATATATATATATATATATATATATATATATATGTATATATATATATATATATATATGTGTGTATATATATATATATGTGTGTGTATATATATATGTGTATGCATGTATGTATATATGCATACATATACATATATGCATATATATTTGTATACATACATATACACATATACATATACATATATGTATGTATACATATATTTATACATATCCTCTGTATATATTATTTACATTTATATTAGCCATACATGTGTGTGTGTGTGTTAGTGTGTGTGTGTGTGTGTGTGTTGACATATATAAACACACATAAATCCATATTAAGAAACAGGTATTGATACTTACACACACGTGTATATCTGTGTAACCTAACTGATATGTATGTGTATATAAGTATACAGATCTTCATATACGTATGGTCATTCCTCTGTGTGTGTGTATGTTGGTTTATGCATATATGTATATGTGTATGTGTATATACATTAGAAACCTTATTTTCCCTGTCTTTTTCTTTTTATAACTTTTCTCTTATGGGCCACACTTTATTTTTTGGTGAACATCATGATTATTACCCTTCTCTTACTCCCCTACTCTTCCTCCTCCTAACCACCACCACCACCGCTGCCGCCACCACTATTATCATCATCAACATGACCAGCATCCTCCTCCTCATCATCATCATCATTATCATCTCAATCACTAAAATGTTTCCAGTTCTTCCACATTCATGAACTTCCCCCACACCTCTGCTCTGCTCCTTTTTGTCTTTTTCTTTGATTCCTTCCTCGTCCTCATCTCTGTTCTTTTTCCATCCTCATGTATCTTTTTTCCTGTTTTCTTTCACTTTCTCCTTCTTCTTTACCCCTTTTTAACATTATCCTTCGTTCTCCGTTTCTTCCATTCTGTTACATTATTGGCCTCCTTTTTCTCAGACATCTTTCTCAGTCATCTTCTTCTATTTCTTTTCTTTCCTTTCTCCTCCTCTCTCTTCCATGCTCCTCCTCCTCCTTCTTCCTCATCATAAAATCTCTATATTTGCCCTCTTATATTTTCTTTCAAATACTAATATCTTTACCAAAAACATTATACTCTCTTACCATTAACTCTATATTCGTTGGCATTTTCCAACCATTTCTGCTGCCACCATTTGACTTTCATGTATTTTTACATATTTGCCCTCCTCCTTATCTAATGGTCTTCACATCAATATATATCTCTTCACATCAATATATCTCTCTTCACATCAATATATCTCTTCTTATCTTCTTACCTATCTACTTATCAATTAAACCATATACACTATCTTGTTTATGAAAATATCCATCTGTATTTTCTTTATACCTATCTATATACATACCTATCTACCTACCTACTTATCTATCTAGCAATCTGTCTATCTATCTTATTGCATATACATATAAACAAGTGTACACTAGTTGTTAGAATATGTTCACTGTATTACTCAGATTGTAAGAAATAACAAATTGGATTTCTAACATGAAGTACATCCACTGATAAAGCACAGTCTCTGAAGCATCTGACCCATACAAGCATGGAAAAAAATGGCCATAACATTTTTATATAAGTGGAACAGTGTGTGTGTGTATGTATGAGTGTACATGTATATATGCGTGTGTGTGTGTGTGTGTGTCTGAGTGTGTGTGTACATATATATTTATATGATTATCATCATCACTGTTGTAGTCCACATCATCGTCGTAGTCATCATCATTACTTAATATCCATCTTCCATTCTGACATGAACTGGATGGTTTAGCTAGAACTGACAAGCGAAGCAACTGCATTTGCCTGTTTTGGCATTACTTCTATAGCTGGATGCTCTTCCAAATGCCAGCCATTTCGCAGAGTGTACTGGGTGCTTTTTTCATAGAATCAACACTTGTGAAATCATCATGTACTTTGCAAGACAGAAAAAAATTTAGATTGGATGGGAGAGTAGTAGTAGTAGTAGTAGTAGTAGTAGTAGTAGAGAGAGAGGTGTGTTTATGATAGATATTGGAATGCTAAATTATCATAGGGGGACAAGAACATGTTTCTTGCTGTAAAAGAGATACATGACTTCCATGCATTATATAAGGATGGCTAAGGCCGAGAGCTGGCAGAATCATTAACACGTTAGGTGAAATGCTTAGTGGTATTTTGTCTGCTGCTACGTTCTGAGTTCAAATTCTGCCAAGGTCAACTTTGCCTTTTATTCTTTCAGGGTCGATTAAATAAGTACCAGTTACACACAGTACAGATAGATGGAAAGCAATAGTATAATAAAAGTGAAGATAGATAGGAAATAGGAAAATGATGCATGGGATGAGAGAGTGTGGACAAAGAGAAGGACATGTAGAACAGAGATGGAGGTCAGAGATACATAAGGCTGGAAATAGTGAGTGGCAGATGAAGGTGTTTGTGGTTGTGGAGAGTAGATTTGAAGTGTTAAAAATGAGTTGTGATAGTCATATAATGAAGTTCATGGGAAAGGGGAAAAATAATCATTAGCTCACAAAGAGAAATTAAAGTGGGAGGGGATTATATTGAGAATGAGCAATGGATGCTAAAAGGACATGATTCCAGGAAGAGGAGTAACAGGTAGCACAAATGTGGCTGAAATAGATAAATATATAAATACATAGACAATACATACATACATACATACATACATACATACATACATACATACATACATACATACATACATACATACATACATACATATGAATGTATGCACGCATGTAAAAGTTGTGTAGTTCATATAAAGCCTTGTGAAATAATCAAAAATCAAAAGTCAAACTTGATTTCAAAAGCCACTAGTATGCCATTGAGAAACACAAGGACTGGAAACAAAAGCAATAATATTTCAATATTTCAGATCTACAAAACCTTTATCAAGAAGAAAGTGGAGGACAAGCTTAGATGTAATTATTGTACACAGATATATGAGGATGGGTTTTGTGAGTTGTGACATATACAGGTTGGTAGTGTTATATTAGCCAATTAGCATGACACAACTATTGTCTGTTGTTGATGGAAGTATTTCATTTATAAATACATTTAGCCTGCTTAATTCTTCAATTTCTAATAATTTTTATTGTGTGGTTTTGAAGGTAATTGCAATGTCCTGTTTATGTCATTTTCCCAGATGGTGGAAGTATTTATATGAATGTATTTCTGCATGAATGTGCAGTTTACTAACTGATCTTCCAACGTAAAATACACTACATTTATTACATGCTATGCATTACACAATGTAGATCTATAAATATGTGTCTACTTCGTTGATGAGGCCATTGGCCTATGTCCATATATTGCTACTGTGTGATGGTGAATTCCCAGACAGGAATTGTCTTATAGAAGACTCTGAGTTTTCTGGCTATGTATTAAGTCCCACCTCCTGGCTTCAGAGTTTCTATCATCAAAGTGTAATTGTTTTTAAAAAAACAAGTATTATGACAGATGTACCAGTTTTCTTTGGTACTTATATTCAGACCAGAGTCTAGCTAAGATGTATTTTTGAGATGTTAATGATTCTATATCTTACTTCACTATATTTGTTGTGCACACAGGAAAATTTTTCCTGTATATGAGCAGCTTTGGCCCTAGCTAATAGGGCTGATCCATAGTGCACAATTCCTTACGTCTTTATGAATAGATGTTTTTATAGAAGCTGGTATTGATGGATACCTCGTCTGTGATTTTGAGTCAAAAACATACAGAGAGAGAGTGAGACAGAGAAGAGAAAGAGAGAGTGGGGAGATAGATCTTGTTGAGAGGATGTTTCATTTAGAAGTTTATATGGTCCTTGGTTTCATTAAATCTATATACGTTTCCTCATAAGATGCATGAGGTTATCATGAATATATATGAGGAAGAAAGGGCAGAAATAACAAGTTTTGAACTCAATGTGTATACACTTATCAACTACTCCATTTATGATATTATTATGTGTTTGTATGAGTATATTATGTAACAAAACATTTAATAAATGCAATGGATTGAAATTACCGTTTATAAACTGTCCATTCACATTAAAGAGTGCTTTCATTGAAATATTTCTACCATTAAAAATTAGCTGATGAAATGTCACAACCAGGACATTACAGCCCCTATCAAATCCACTGAATGGAATATTGGTAATTTGAGATTTAAGGAGGCTATCCTTATTAATAAAGTGAATCCTTCTATCAACAACAGACAAAAGCTGTATGATGTTAATTGTCTAGTACAATAATACAACTAATCTGTCCATGTCACATCCCCATCACCATATACTTGTAGAAATTTAACAGATTTAAGCTTAGTCTCCATTTTTCTGATGATAAAGGACTTACAAAACTAACCCTTTTCTCATTATCATCATCATTATCCTCATCATCATTATTCTCATCATCATTATTCTCATCATCATTATTCTCATCATCATTATTCTCATCATCATTTAATGTCTGTTGTCCATGCTGGCATAGGTTGGACGGTTTGACCAGGACTGCATCAGACTCCATTTGTTTTGGCATGGTTTCTACAGCTGAATGCCCTTCCTAATGCCAACCACACTGAGAATGTAATGGGTGCTTTTACATGCCACCAGCATGGAAAACAGACTTTAAATGATGATGAGGATGATGATCATGGGGTGGTGGTGGTGTATATGTTTGATAATGTGATCTTTTGTTCTCTTTATAAAATGGAAGAAGAGAATGATCGCAGCTGGAATACCCTTGAATATATATGATTATCTAAATGGGATTAAGTTAGGGCTAAACAGTAAGGTTTAAACAGTAAAAACTAAACAGTAAGGTTTACACAGTAAGGACTAAACAGTAGGGTTAAGCAGTAAGAACAGCTTCAGTTTATTTTTTGTGCAGATATTGACCCAGAGATGCTTGTTCAGAGTGGGTATTGGTCATACCTATCTAACTAGACAGGGTGGAACTGCAAAGAACCTGAACACTGTCCCTTCTCCTCTCAATACTTCACATATGGTAAAAAGAAAAAGAAATAAATAAACAGCTTCAAAACATCATAGGGATCCAATACTCAATCAAAAATAAAATTCTCTAATAATAATAATAATAATAATAATAATAATAATAATAATAATAATAACAATAATGATAACAATAATAATAATGATGATGATAATAATAATAATAATGATAATGATGATGAAGATGAAGATGGTGATGATGATGGTGATGATAAAAAGAATAAGAATAGCAATAATAATAATAGCAGCAGTGACGACGACAACAACAACAATAATGATAACAACAACAACATTTTTTGCGTAACTAAATTAGCGAGAGTAGAGAATTATATATTGGAGTACTTACCAACCCCTCAATGACTCCAAGTAAGGTTAAGAATAATTGACAAGTGAGACGGGAGCCGTTTAATTTATGAGAATTCGAAATAGAGTCATGCCCTTCTGTGAGATGATACGTAAATTTGCTGAACGAATTTACTGAGGCCTGGAGTAATTGTGGATACACATGATGGAATATGTCTCAGCTAAAACGTTCGATCTGGTCTACCATCTGGAAATAGTTTCCTACCTGAGATCGAAAATTTCAATGCTAGTGTAGGTATGGTATGGCGGTAAGATGGCTGGGTTCTCTTTTGGAATTGCTTCAGCATCACTAAAATGTTTAAGAATCTCTTGGGAGTGTATATATATATATGTGTGAGAGAGAGAGCGTGTATCTATATAAACACAAACATACATATACACAGAGATACATAGATGTGCATAAGTACATATATATACATTTATATTTATATATATTGATAGATACATATATACATATATATATATGTGTATGTATGCATATATATATATATATATATATATATATATATATATATATATATATATATATATACACACACATATAAATATATATATATATATAAATACATATAAAACCATGTGTGTATATACATATATACACACATATGTTTGTATATATATATGTACATAAACACCAAGGCAAAAATAAAGACAGTGTAATACATACCAACGCAAATATATATATATATATTGATTTCAGGAAGTGTCCCACTTGTGTCTATTGCAAGTAATATCTTTGGCGATAATTCCATCTTTTATTGTTTTATATTAATATAAGAGAGACGTAGATGGAATGGTAAATTTCAGTTGCTAGTGACAATGTTTTGGATATTGATGTGAGAGAGTAGTTTAATTACTGGAGAGGATATAGAAGTAAATTTGATTTCTCCAATAAGAACTGTTGAATTATGTGGCACACACAGAGATAAACACGCACAAACATATATACATACACACTCTGATATATATTCGTGTATATTGCAGTTTACATAGCTAAAGACAGAAGATAAAGAAATAGGAACAATTTCACTCATACAGTTTGTATTTTGTATGTATAACGTATGTGTGTGTGAGTGTGAGTGTGTAAATATATATTTATATATGTATATATGTATATGAATGTGTGTATATATGAGAGTATATATGTGTATATATATATATATATATGTGTATATATGTATATATATATATATGTATATAAATGTGTGTATGTGTGTGTGTGCGTCCTTGTGCATGTGCATATATACATGTATATATATATATGTGTATGTATATGTATGCATACATTTTATGTGTATGTGATATACATATACATTTGATATGTATCAATGCATGTAAATTTATATTAACAATTTTTGACTTACATACACATTGCTCAAAGTTTTACTGATATAAAAATGAGTTTTATCTTTCACATGCTGTAAATCTAAGTGTTGAGACAGCCATGAATTCTAGAGAAGGCTGATTTTCTTGACTAATCTCTAAATATTGTTCAAATTAATCATATTTACCTTAAGAATCTCTAATGTATCCTCACAGGGTGAGACAGTGTGTGAGAGAGATAAAGATATTCAGTAGAGCTGCTTCATTTTAGAAAATGTTGTTAGTAAGGAGAAGATTAGTGAGTAATGTATATGAAAAGAATTAGGGTAAGTAAATTAACTTCATTAAGTCCTCCCGTCAAAAAATAAAAATGCTTCTATGAACAGGTCAAGGAATTTTTATCTCTCATTAGACACACTTTCCTGTAGGCATAGATAACTAAAGCGTTTGTTTAATGGTAAGATTAGTTATTAAAGTTTAAATATAATCTCTGCCAGAGAAAAGAAGTGTCTATAGCTTGACTGTTTTCTTTAATAGACACCAAATTCTCTATAAATCATAAATATCCTAAGATCCTTAATAGGAGTTATAAGTTATAGTATTATAGCTATAGTCGTAGTACTAGATATGCTGAGTTTGTCCCAGATGCTCATGCCATGAGCATTAACTCATATACTCAACAACTACAGCAAGTATATGTTGTTTTGAAAGCCTGCTATCCAGCATTGGTCAATCGAAAAGGGGCATACATTTGGCATGGCATTGCTCTGATGTATATAGTCAATATGACAAAGTGCAAACGTGAGAAACTGGTGGGGCTGGAAATGCTGTGTCACTGTGCCTAACGTCCAGACCTTTCACCATCAGGTTACCACCTTTACTGAACCATGACTCATTTCTTGCACTTACAGAAGCTCAATAATGAGCCTGATGTTCAAATTGGGTGCAGGGGTTTTTTGCCTGTAAACCAGCCAAATAGTATAAATGTGGAATTGAGCTTCTGGCACAACGATGGCAACAGACAATAGAATATGATGGGATATATTTTGATGAATGATGCTTTTCATATGTAATTTGTTTGAATTATCAATTAAAGCTTGACATATGAAAAAAGACTTCTGATTCAACCTGATCAACTATTGATGTATGTTACTCTCTTTTACTTGTTTCAGTCATTTGACTGCGGCCATGCTGGAGCACCACCTTCAGTCGAGCAAATCGACCCCAGGACTTATTCTTTGTAAGCCTAGTACTTATTCTATCGGTTCTCAAGCGATGGTGGGGGGGGGGACAAACCCAGACACACAAACACACATACATATATATATATATATATATATATATACATATATATGACGGGCTTCTTTCAATTTCCGTCTACCAAATCCACTCACAAGGCTTTGGTCAGCCCGAGGCTATAGTAGAAGACACTTGCCCAAGGTGCCACGCAGTGGGACTGAACCCAGAACTATGTGGTTGGTAAGCAAGCTACTTACCATACAGACAAACAGGGAACTCAGATTATCAAGTATATATTACATATTATATGTGTATGTTTGTATATATATACTAATAGGACCCATGAAAGTTCTACAGAATGGAAAAAATTAAGAGGCCCTATTTAAGAGAGAAGGAATGATTTGCATTTTTATAGCATTCATAGCTTAGCTTTCTTTAAATATTCTTTATGTTCATCTACATTCATTTCATCAAGTCTCCATCGGTTTTGTCTTTCTCCTCTCTTTATCATATCTTCTCACTGTTCCTCTCTGAACCATACTCTATATCTGTGCATCCTTCCTCGGGCAGCTTGCAACCGTGTTTCTTGTGAATCCAGCGTTTAGACTAAATTATGCACATGCAATGGTCACTATAAAAAAATTAGTTCAATAAAAATATACTTTTCAATATCAACACACCACCACCACCACCACCACTGCTATCTGCCTCTCTCCCTCTCTCTCTCTCTGTCTCTTTCTCTCCCTCTCTCAATATAACTACCTCTCCTGTCTATCTCTCTCTATCTACCTCTCCCTTCAGCTAACTTTTTAACCATGTAATAAATATTTCTTCCCCACCCCACCACATGCCATTAATACTTCTTTCTCCCTCTTTTTCTCTGATTTTTTGCCTTTACCTTCAACTGACCACATGACCACTGGGCCTAAGTGTATTAATATTAATCACCTTTTGCTACTTCTTCTCATCTTTCTTCACTCCTCCCTCTCCCTCTATCACACTCTTACTTTACCTCTCACTCACTCCACCTCCACCTTTCGAACTAACTAATCTATAACGAGTGAAAGAACAAGCAGATTATTATATATATATATATATATATATATATATATATATATATATATATATATATTAGTGGGACCTGTGGGAATTCCACCAAATGATAAAGATTAAGAGAAGCTATTTAAGAAAGAAAGGATGGTTTTTATTCCTATTTTGCTAAGTTATTTCACTTCCAGTCAAAATAATATATTATGATTTTAAAATTTCCCCCTGCTAAGCACTTTATATTTCTTTCTTTCTCTCTACCTCTTCAACAAACTTTTTAACCATGTAATTCCTCTCTTCATGTCTTTAACATTTCTTTCTTTCTCTTCACCTTTTCCTCCACAACCTACAACACATCACTAACCCTTTTCTCCCACTTTTCTTTCACTGTCTTTTTCTCTCATTCATTGCCTCTCCCTTCAACTAACCACGTGATGCATTTGGCCTTAGTATATTATTATATTTAGAATTCGTCACAGTTGTTTCCATTACGTAGATTTTACTAGCTTTTTAATCACAATTATTTCTTCCTCTTTGTAGATTTTACTAGCTTTTTGGAATACTCTGGACAGTTTACCAAACTCTTTGGAGCTTTGCGATTGTTGACATTTTTTCCAATTTCTTTGACTTTGCTTTTCTACAGAATTCAGACAGCTTTCTCTCATTTTCAAATTTTAGTTTAATCCTTCACCGTTTATTAAAAAACGTTTAAACATCCCTACTCACTTTTGATAAATGCTTGCACATGCATTGACAACGCCTTCTACATTATTCTTGCTAACCCAGGTTCTTAACAATATCATTATTCCAGCACACACCTCTTCTCACCTCCTCACATACACTCTTTTACTATCCCAGCTAATAATTACACACATACCGCAAGGGAGCACGACTATACTTCCGCACTTTTATACTTATATACATGTACAATCTCCACAATAACAAACAAACACACACACTACGACCACTCCTTATACCCAATTCTAGACACAAATATAACCTTATGCTTCCTCTACTCATCAAACCTTTTCATTCTCCTTAATTCCCTTATACATAGCATTCTCACCGGATTTCTAACCTTTGCCCAGTTTTTGAATGATTATTTTTATTTTTCACTCCACTGATGCTTTCTTCCTTCTTCTAATGAAGAGCAAACATTCTAAACGTTAGGAGACTTCCTTTTTCATTAAAGTATTAAAGCTTTTAGCTTATTTATTGATTTTTGTTTACTCTGTAGTGTTACTTTATTGTTCATTGTATATATTTGTCCAGTTTCCCATTGTTTCTCTTGTTGTTTGTGCATTTAACTCATTTGTTTTTGTATTTCATGTTGTTTACTGTTGGTGACGTCCTATGCTCATATATATAGATACACATATATATCATTTATATTATTATTTAATTGAAAGCCATGCATCCATTTCCAAGTAAGTTTCTCTTAACCTTTTTGATGCGACTCTACTCCATACTGTTTTCTCCCCCAACCTTCTCTAATTCCCTTTTTCTCCTATTCACTGTTTTCTATCTGCCTCTCTATCCCCCCTCTTTTTATTTTTCTCTCTCTCGTTGCTCGCATGTGACCCTCGTCCATCTTTCTTTTCCTGCACGGACGTTCTAAGAACTGGACGTCTTCTGTCTCTCTCTTCTATCACTTGTTCTACTTTCCATTTTTCTCGTTCTTTGTGTATTCAATTCATTTGTTTTCGTATTTCATGTTGTTTACTGTTGGTGACGTACTGTACCCATATATGTATATATATATATATATATATATATATATATATATATATATATATATATATATATATATATATATATATGCATTTATATATGCGTATATATGTATGCATGTATATGTATATATATATATATATATATATATATAAACAATAATTTAAATAGAGAGATACAAATGACATGTCAATAATTTATTTATATTATAATATAACATAATATACTATGAATATAATATAACATAAGCAATTATTGAAAAAACAAAAAAGCCAACAATTTGCTTCAACTTATATACATTTTTTGGTATATAGACAACTAAATTCCCTTATATAAGTCTCATCAGAGCCAATGGTTTGAAGATGGACGAAATGCCATGTGAAAAGACAGCTAGATTGTAAAAAAGTTAATTTAAATACCAATCTATTAGGAGCATGAGCGTTAGCTATTCAACTACATATTAATTACTATTATAAACAACAAAATCATAATGAATAAAATAATTAAGTAAGTAGAATCTACAACTGTTCTATATATTTCAAATAATATTAATCCAAAATATTATATAATTAAGTATCAGGGTCTTACTTCATCTAGAAACTGTAATAAAACGTGTAAAAAATACAAATGTTAATTAATATTTTTAGTATATGATAACTCTTCTATTTATTTAAGTTATTGATATAAAAATGGTTGTTTAAAATAACCAATAAAAAGTGTTCTTTAAAAGATTTGGTTTATCTACCTCTATAGTAAATGAACATGATTCAATTAATTACCTGGATGTTAATCTGAACCTTGTTACTGGCTTACACAGTCTTTATCGTAAACCCAACAATAATTTAAAATATATCAACTTTCATAATAACCATCCTAAAACGATCATAAGAACTTTTGTTAATAACATTTCGAAACGTGCTTCATATTTATCCTCTAATGAAGAAATCTTTAATAATAATGCCGAATGATGCTCTTAAAAAAGCAGGATACTGGAATAGAATAGTATATTGTAATAAGAATGGGAACTCCAATAAATCTTATTATAATAATGGAAAATTGGTTGACAACGAAGAGAGTGGATCTAATTGTAGAAATGTATCCAATTTGCTTGTAAGTAGTAATTATATGATTAACAATAGTAATAATATCAATAGGAGTACGTGTAGTAAATATACTCAGTACAAAAATAGATATATAAATAAACTTAAGTCTAATGATAATAATAATACTCCATATGCCAACCAGATATACCTAATGATGTTAATTATAATAAAGATAATTATATTTGGCTTATCATTCCTTACGCACGGCAAATAAAAACGAATTTGGTCGAACTATTTTCCAGATCTATATCTAAGCACTTTAAGAAAGAAAATAAATATTATAAAATAATAATAGTAAAAGGATTTGAATAGGTTTTTCAGTATCTAAAATTTTTTTTAGAATTTTCTTTTCCTTTAATAATAAAAAAAGTTTAGACAATTTTTTATAATAAGAGAATTAATAATACTATTACAGAGAATGGTCTAGATAGAGAATGGTGTAGATATAAGGATGAATGTTATTTTAATAATCTTTGTTTACAGAAATATATCGTATATAGAGAAGTAGGGTGAATTCGAAAAAATTACTTTTACATAAGGTCAACGGAAAATGTTATTAAAAAACGGATTGCAAACCATGAGCAGACCTTTAGGAGTAGAGATTGGTTTGACAGTACTAGTCTAAGTATGCACATTTGGAAACTGAAGGGTAGTAAGAAACTATACAACATAAACTGGAAAACACTTAGTCATGCTAGATCATACAAAATTAATGATGCTAGACACAACCTGTGTATAAATGAATTATATCAGATATTAACATCTAAAAAGAAATTGCTTAATGAAACACGTGAGAGTGTTCTATCTCTTACACACTATTCTAAATATGCGTTTAGAAAATTTCAAGTGTGTATATTTGTACTCGTATGTATCCATTTATATGTGCGCTTGTACATGTATATATGAATGATCATATATTTGTGTATATATGTGTATGTATTTGTATACATGAGATATGTTGTTTGTATTTCTATCTGATGCTATATATGTAGTTATGCATATGTATGTATTTGTGTGTGTGTGAGCATGTGTGTATGCGTGTATGTGTATGTATATATATGTATGTATTTATATATATGTTTGTGTATGCATATATGTATGTGCATGTATGTGTATGTATATGTATATGCGAATATATATATGTATATATATATAACTAGACTCCGTCGGTCAAGAACGACCATGGACGCACCTGAGAGGTTCCCCACCGGAGTACAAGTCTGGGCAGATAGTCGCCTCACCGTTCTTTTTTATGGAAAACCATATTTATATCTATGGGGTATTTTAGGTTATAGTGATTGTAGCTCTTAATTTATCTTCATTTTTATTACGGAATTCTCCCTACAATAAATTAAGTAAACAAATAAATTTTTTGTTAGGTTTCTATTCATATTTATTACGGAATTCTCCCTCCGATAAACACTAAATAAAGAACACTTTTTATTAGTTACTTTAAACAATCTTTTTTATATCAATAACTTTAAATAAATAGAAGAGTTATCATATATTAAAAACATAATCAACATTTATATTTTTTACACGTTTTATTACAGTTTCTAGAATATGTAAGACCCTGATACTTAATGACATACATATATATTATTGTTGTATATTATTGTAATAGCGAAAGATTGTCTTCAACATAAACGAGTTTGGATTAATATTATTTGAGATATATAGAAATATATTTCTACAGTTGTAGATTCTACTTACTTAATTATTTTGTCCGTTATAATTTTGTTGTTTTTAATTGTAATTGATATGTAGTTGAATGGCTAACACTCACGCTCATAATACATAGGCATTTGAATTAATTTTTTTACAATCCAGCCGTCCTTTCACACGGAATTTCGTCCATCTTCATACCATTGGCTCCGATGGGACTTTTATATAAAGGAATTGAATTGTTTATATATAAAAAATGTATATAAGTTGAAACAAATTGTTGGTTTTTTTGTGTCTTTTAATAATTGTTTATGTTATATAATATTATATCCATAGTATATTATGTTATATTATAATATAAATAAATTATTGGGTTGTCAATTGTATCTCTCTATTTAACTTCTTGTTTGTAATTTGAATTATACCCATATTTATATGGTATTCAACTGACGTACCAGTGAATTGGATGTTTTACACACCCTTTGAAGGAATTCTTTTCCTTAGTTTCTTACTTTATATATATATATAAAAACAATAAATTAAATAGAGAAATACAATTTGCAATTTAACAATTTATTTATCATTATATTTTATAATATACTATAAATATAATATAATATGAGACAAAATAAAAAAAATTATTAAAAAACCAAAAGAGCCAACAATTTGTTTTCACTTACATACATTATTTGATTTATAAACAATTCATATTCATGTATACAAATCTCTTCAGAGTTTTGATTCAAAAGACAGACGAAATTCCAAATTGCAAAACATTGATTCAAAATACCTATGTTTGTGACCGTGTGCATTAAATGTTCAAATACATAACAAGCACCATAAAAGAACAAAAATAACAGACAAAATTATTCACTGTCCTGCTTTGTTCTCACTGTCCTGTTCTTGTTTACACTTTCACCCTCCGCGTATTGTCCTTGCCTTCGAAACGCGGAGTGATGGGGCAAGGACAACTGAAAAAGAGTAATATTCTTTATGTTGCATGTCTCGCTTCTCTGTTTGTTTTTTTCGTTGTTCGAAAAAAGTTCGTTTTCTGTTTTCGTTTCTCATTGTGTTTAACGTTTTTTGTAATGTCCTGTACCCATATATGCATATGTACATATATGTATGGATATATGCATATAATTATATATGCTATTAAAGAAAATCTACAACTTTCAAAATGTTTCTATATATCTCCAATAGTATCAGTTTAAATGCATTTAAGTCGTAAACAATCACTGGCTATTTTAATAATATATAATAATAATGTATAAATAAATAAAGTATCAGAGTCCTACTTAGTTTAAGAGACGGTAATAAATCGTGTAAATCAATATTTACTCCATAAATAGCCCATGCATGTTCGAAAAAACACATTTCTAGTTTATCAACTAACTATTTATTTATTTATATGCAATACTTTTCAAATATTTATAATTACTCATAGAATATATATATATATAAATTATATATAATGATAATATAGTATTATATTAATATAATGATAAAACATAATAACATTTCTCATTTATTTAAAGTTTCTGATATAAATGTTATTCAAAGTAATTAACAAATAATGTGCCTTATTTAAATAGTTTATGGAAGGGAGAACCCGATAAATAAAATAAAATAAAAAGAAACAGATCTACGATAATTATAACCTATGTTGCTTCTTAGATAAAGAGATGATAATCTATAAGTATAAATAATAAATATCGAAATTTTATGAAGTCTTTCAGAAGTAACTAAATTATATACGTAAACAAACACACACACACACACAAATATATATAATACTAGTTATTTCAAGTTATGTTAGTTGGTATTAAAAAAATTATTTGTCAGTGATATAACTAGTAATGGGACTGTTGGTCTTATTTGCTTTTGATATTCTACCTAGGGATTAAACATTTAGTAAATCTTCCTAGAAATCCACTAACCATAGAATTATATACAATTGTAATAATTTACCTAATAAGTGTTAACATATTTAGTGTGGCAATCATCATCCATGTTTTTGATGCATCTGCCTGCTCGTGGTTGTTTAAGAGAAATATTAACTGTAATAATCTCACCT
The DNA here is from genome assembly GCF_046866305.1 of Octopus bimaculoides. NCBI lineage: Eukaryota > Metazoa > Mollusca > Cephalopoda > Octopoda > Octopodidae > Octopus > Octopus bimaculoides. Next base: position 37,987,324 of record NC_142937.1, read on the forward strand.
ATTTCTGAAGGTGTAGCATGCTCATAGGTACAACTTTCCCACAACCCCGTACTAAACATTAAACAAACCAATATCGCCATTTTCTGAAGGCCTGTCCTAACAATTGATAGGACTCTTTTCTCAAGTCCAAGTATGAGACAAAAAAATAAATACTTAAATATTTCTTTTCTGGTTGACTTCAGGAATTCACCCTCGACTATTGACCATGCCAATCTACTGAAAACTTGAAATTTATATCCCAAGTTTCATTCCACATCAAACCATTCCAAATTTTCTTTTTCTATCACATTGTTTATGGTGACTTGCTATTAATTAGTAGACAAAAATTGCTATTTCTTTGAAGTGTGTGAGTTGTTATGCCTGTTAATCCTATAATCACTTCGAAGAAAATTCATCTCCTTACACATAAGGATGAAAGAATGTTAATCTCCCAATACATGAACGGTCACAATCAGGATAAATTTAAGAAAAACTTAATAAATACATTTAAGATGATTCTACCTAAAAATACTGCCAAAAGTAACCTTAGCAATATAACCACTGTTAAGTACAGTCAGTATAAAAAGCTAAGCTAAAATATATTCTACACTAATAGAAATTCTAAACATCCATCACCAGACAATCATATAAAACCTAATTAGCTGCTTTAGAACATCGTATGCATTCTATGACAAAGAAATGTTTAATTGTACCTTATATTACTATAATGATACTCTAAAATAAAGTGAAGTTTTAGAAAAATGTAATACATACAAAAACAAATCACATAGGTCAGCAAAAGGAAGAGAAAAATAAACACATGGTTCGTTCCTCCAAGTAGTATTAATGTTGCATCTAGCATATGTAGAGACACTCTACCATTGATATAAATCATTCCACCACTAATCGTAAACACTAGTAATCGTTAGCATAACAAGTTGTTCCAGAAAAGTAACGTAATAACTGATTATAGATGTCCCAGTAATATTGCCTCTTAGATAACTTGAAGCTTCAAAAGCAACCGTGTGCATAAATACATGTTTAAAAAACAGACAGCTTACCGACTTCTTCAAATTCAGAAATGAAAGAACTTTTACCTTACTACCTTAAAATCTATAGAACCTAAAGGAAAAAAAAAGAGGAAGAAGGAACCTTGAAAATTTTTATTCTTTTTTCACAACTATTTTGCGATTCCCTAGTGAAGACAAAGTGTACGTACACGTACTAAATATCTTCTAAAGAATTTCCAGCAACTAATAGAATAACATCTCTCACTAACTGATATCTGACAGTATTCAAACCAGTTTAACAGAAACTCTCAAGAAAGCTGAACAGCAACATGTCTTCAGACAAGAAACCCCTATCAGGCAAGCGTTTCGTCCCTTAACTTCTTACACTCTAAGAGGCTGGATCGCATCCAGGTCATGATTCCTGGGTGCCCTTTTGCTGACACTTTTTCGCCACTTGGATATCGGAGACTTGTACATTTAAACTGTTCTATTGACTCAGCTTTCAAACTCATACTTAAAGAAAAAATAGTGTTTGTTGTCATAGTGAAACTGCAATGCTATCACAATGAGTCACTCAGAGTTAATATAGAAAAATATTGTTTTCAAACAGTATGGGTGTCGTTTTCGTTCCTCCTCGACCGGATTCACTAATTTTTACTAAAGTGCCATACTGACCACTATCTAAATATCTAATTCAACTACCAACTGCATTGTAAAATGAGAAAAGCATCAGCATTCAAACCTCACTTCAACAGAAGAAATAGCAATATATTTTTAACCACTCGCTAATCCATATAATTCAAATACGTATTAAAGAAATTTTTCGTTGATAGGAAAACTTTTCAGTTTTTATGTATTTATTTATTATATCATAATGTGGCAACATTAATATCATTGGCTACGAATTTGCAATTGATCAATTACTGGTTACATTGCTTTTGATAAGGGATTTTGTAATGCATTATTTTGGGAGTTTACTACCAGGCGTTTATATCTTACACTGCGTTTATGACTTATATGTTACAATAGACAAAAGATACACACATAAATATGTACACTCTCACACGTACACGAAAATATGATGGACTTCAGTACATTTCAGTCTCTTAAATTTCTTTCACATATCATTCAGTTTGTAACTATAACAAAAGACCCTTGTCCAAAGTACTCTGCAGTGAAACCAGCCTGGAAACGTGTTTGCAAAATGGACTTTTTAGCTACATAGCCTCACATTATAATTACATTTCTAATCAATCAATTTTATTTTCTTCTCACAAGAAGATGTCATGAAGCACCTGGACAGGTTTTAAATAATATTCACTAATCTAATATTTGTTAAAATAGAAGTAGGCAAGTACGTAAGTAGTAGTAGTAGTAGTAGTAGTTCAATAAATAAAAAGTACTAAAACTTAGAAACGTCTTTATTTTATAACCCATTGTCTATATTTATGATTATTGGTTAAGAAGCTTATTCAATAATTATATTAACATAAATATCATATAAATTACAGCATAAATATAATATAGTTTTCTTCATCAGTTGCTTTTGCTCTCTGTCATTGCTTTATTTCAAACTTTGATGAGTTGCTTATTGTTGCGTTAGTAATATCGCCACTTTGGTAATAGAAATAATCAAACAATTAAATGCATGTTCAAGTAAAAGTGACATAGCAACTTCTTCGACTTCAGATGTATAAATTTCTACTTCACTTTCCTAGTACATTTGGAACTTGAAGTCAAAACAAGCCTATATCGCTGAAATATTCTCGTCCTTCAACACATCTGTGTTTATCTTGATCCAAACTGAGACTAGTTCTATCTAGAAATATTGAAAATGGACATACAGCATACCACACAATTAACACATAAGCTAAAGAACTAATTACCCAACTATAAGTAAAAGTTGCAACCGTTATTTTCTTCTCCTGCCCGAAAATGTGAAGGACTGGAGAAAGCGAATCTGAAAAGACTTGAAAGTATTTTGGAAGCGTATTTTCGGCAATATTATACGCAAAATTCAGGTTATGTTGAAACTAGAACAATTTAACTACGTTGCTATAGTTATGAAGTCATTTTTCAAAACTGAAAACACTTCTTACTTATTAACCCAGTTCAATATTTTAGAATTTTATCCAATCACCTCTAATTCTGTTCTTCTGAAATGTTTGGATTTTTGATGAGAAATTATTTCAACGAATCACTTAGATACTAGAATAACAATGTTCTCTTGGAAATCTCTATTATTTGATGGTGATTCTTACTTGATTAGAAAATGCAACCCATCTTTGGACATCGTGATGAGGAGCAATTATAACACTGTGGTAGCTGATCTTGCATTTATCCTTGTTTATCATTCATGCAATTAGAAAACGCTTCTCCCATAGCTCCAATATGCACAGGGATGACGGATTAGTAATTATCATATAACTTGACATATTGACAAAAGATTTAATAAAAATAATTGAGGAATTTGATTTGAATTTAACTAAGATCATGGCGTGCATCTAGCCATAAACACTAGATTTAAATACAAATATAATACTACAGAAAGCTAAGCAAAATTAATCTGTATATCTCCAGCACCCCCACCCAAAAAATCCAACAACCCTGTGACCATAATCATGAATTTTGCAACTGGATTAAGTAGGATAGCCTCAGAGCTATCCCATCTATAATAGTTCCATAACTAGAAACCGATTTAGTAAAAAGGTAGTGGACAGGAATAACAACTTTCCTTATATCAGTGTAAAGGCAAGGGGGAATGTAATCTGGTTTATCTTTCCATATATCTTGGATGCTACCATGCTCACGACCAAGACGTTTATAGCTCTAGGAAGACAACACTTCCCATTAATTTACAATAACAAACTTTGCAACACACAGAAAATAAAAGTCCTGAAAATTTGGTTCCCGACTGATCATCATTTTCCAAATAATACACTACAACCAAAAACATATATGTATGCAGCTCCCACTTCAACAACCACCACAACTGTTACATTTCCTCTATTTGCCCACTTAGGATATTCTTTCTTTATAAAGTTATATATTGTGCATCCTTACTTGATTTTGAATGAAATTACACAAATCTCCTTCTAACACTTTCAAAAGCAATCATTACCAGCAGCAGTATACATCTAAAAAATGAAACAAAGGGGAATATTTACATCCCTGTCTCAATTTCTCTGGAAACTCACAGAGCAAAAAAACTCATATTGTCTTCCACTAATATAAATCTTTCTTGAGAAAACCATTCCTCACTTCAATATACGACAAAACTTGTTGCCATTGTCTCACTGAGAAGATCTATATTAAAAAATATTTTCCTAGCTATAGACAAATAGCACATGGATTTCTATACTAAAAGGATTTCGTGTCCGGAACATGGTCTAAATAGGACAAGCATAATACAAGCAGATGTTATCAAGAGATTATATTTGGGTTAAAGCACAACCATTTTCAAGACCATATGCAGCTAGCAATACAATCATTCAAATGGTGGGATAGAAAGAGTTGTGCCACTACCACTTTGAAGTTGAATATCGTGGATAGAATACCATCATACTCAGGCTATACCTTAGGTTTATCAGAGAAATTTCAAATCTAGAAGCTTCAAACCCTAGCACAAACCTTCCCTATTTCTAGAAGGTTAACGATATTGTGAGTCACAGCCTCTTTGAAACTCTCACAAGGATACAATTCTTAGTGTGCATGAGAGCGAGGATGAAGAAAAGATAGATTACTTTACTAGTTTAACTGGTATATCAATTATTGATTCTGGAAGGAAGTAAAACAAATTGACCGCGACAAGAATTGATTATAGGACCACTCGAATATTATACAGCCACTTGGTCACTTGGGCCTCCCCTCAAGGAAAGTAATATTGATTTAATTTTTGTGTACTTTCTAACAAGAACACAAATAAGAAAAAGATTGGCAGAAGTCAAGTACGAACAAAAGTAATTGTTGAAGAAGATATCGATCAAATTTGATCAGACTGATATTAGATGGAGATAAATTTTATAAGAACATAAAATGAACGATTAACAATTGTATAGACATTATTAAAGAAATAAAACAGAAAGAATTTTAAAAATTGTTATCCCAAAATGAAAGAAAAAAGAGAAATCTTGGAAAACAGATTCCAAGATGTGCAAATATGGTTTAAAAGGTGTGACATTTCGATTGATGTGGAATAAAATAAATTAATTGCTATTTATTTATAGTTGTTGTTGTTGCTGCAGTGATGGAGGGTTTTCTGCTAGTAGTAGTAGTAGTAGTAGTAGTATTGTCGTTCATCCTTGTCATCGCTGTTGCAATTGTTATCGTCTTTGTAGTTATAGCTGATTTTCATTCCAATTTTCTTTATGTTTTATGGTGTTGTCTACTTTTACACCTCTGTCTTTTTTTTTATCATACATTGACCATCGACCCAGCAACAACCACAGCCATGGTAATAACAACAACAACAACGGCAACAATGACTATAAAAACAAGAACTAGAATTTTAGCAAATTATGGAGATAAAGTAAAATTATATTAAAATTTTCAACGTTTGAAATATATCATCCTTCATTAGACAGTGTTTTTACTTGTTGATGTTTGTTGTTGCTTTCCTAAACTGAACAAACACATTACCAAAAGCATTCCACTCATAACCATTTTGTCTGTTTGGTGTATCTATAGCGAAATTGTACAATCAATGATTCATTCTCTATGATCAGAGCTTGACATTTACGGGGCATTCTGTTGCTATTTCTTGCAGAATGAGTGACCGTGTAGAGAATCACTCGCTAAATTAGTTCATCTAATAGAATAAGAATATAGTTGAGGGTAGAGACCGTTTCAATTCGGCCACCTTTTAAGTTTCGCTTTTGGGGTCATCTCAGTGTTTGAATAGCATTCACTGTTATTCTGAAGTCTGTATGTTGCTACAATAATTAAAATGGCCACTCCATAACTGCATTGTTGTTTGGAGTATTCTTTAACAGAAGCCTGGTTCGGGACATGAAAAGGAACATGCATTACTTTCTGATCTGAGAACCTTTCCACACCATAGCATTAACATCTGACTAAACAACCTCTGATACTGACTCCCAAATCACTCTATATGCCACATCCCTATCATTCTATTTGTCATTATGTTTTCTAGCCTTGCTTTGATTATGTTATATACTTCTGCCTGCACAGTGACAGGTACGCTTATATTGTTACTGCATGCATACGTCAGCGTCGTTTCCCTTCTCACCGTTATGGGTCAGTGAGTTCTTTTTCCTTTTGATGTTTCTGTCACAATGGCAGCCTAGGTGTTCATTATTGTCTAGCCTTGTGTAAAATCTTCACCACCCAGCCCACAATAGGCTCCAGCTTTATAACACTGTTACCACTCCCTCTACCTTTGATCAAAGTTCCCTTTCCTTGTCTTCTATTCTTTGATTAACAATAACAGATCAAAACATTAAACTCCTCCCTTCTTCACGGCAATTAACACCAAACATGCATCATGATGTATTGTTGTTCAGTTTTCTGTGATTTTGGGTGCTTTTTGGCTCCATGAGTCTAGTCTCAGAATATACTTATTAGTGCAGTGGTTCTTAACCAGGGTCCATATAGCCCCTGACATTCCATATCAAATTTTGTTGTTAAAATTTATGCAGAATAAATTGATTATACTTCTACAAATACACAAAATATTTTAGCAAGTTTTAAAAAAGAATTCCTAATAATATTTAATTATAATGATATAATGGGACTTTTTAAAACATTGAATGGTAAGGAGGGTCCATAGGTGAAAAGGGGTGGGGAAAACAAACACTGTATTAGAGTTACAGAAATAATTATCAAAAAATAGTAATCTCCAACTGCCCAAGTTTCAAAGTGTGAATGATCCCTCTAAACACTCTGACGATTTTTAATTACGTCTGCAGATTCTCTTTTCCTTTCTGACGAGCTATGTGTGTGTGTGTGTGAGAAAGAGAGAGAGAGAGAGAGAGAGAGAGAGAGAAAACAGTATAATAATAAGAATGTATCAATATTGGACTGTTACTTTAGTTTTCGATTTGGAGGGACGCTAGGCAAATTTGCAGTGTGTCGAAAAAATACCTTATGGCATTACTTGAAACTATAGGAAAGTGGGTTATACATCATTAGATGTACACCTGACTTTCCTATATTAAATTAGAAATATGAACGGAACGCTGAACTCCAAACTATCAACACAAACAACATTTATTCAAGGTGGAAAATATACATCTTTAATCTTGTCTGTTGAGACGTCTTCGGTGTGTGAGAACATGGTTGTTGGGACGTTGGTATATTGATGTGAGCTGTCTAGCGTGAGTTCGAAAGATAGAGAGACAACTAGACACGTCCTTGCTCAATCGCTGGCCAGCAAGAAAGAGTTCGATCAAAGAGGGGGAAGGCTTGGTTGTTGAATTCCACGCATGCGTGAGACTACGCATGCGCACGGCGTTACTACAGGGCTCCCCTCGCCAGTGTGGAACGCACGATAATATTTTTTTTTGTTGGAACGCCTGAGGCAGGATGGCCACTGAAAACCACCCACAAGATGTAGCACAAACACACACAAAGAAAAATGAAAGAAATGAATGTGCACTCGTGAGAACATGCATGCAATGTACAAATGAAAGAAAATGTGTGAGTGCACAAGTGTATGTGTGAGTGAAAACACAGAACATATTAAAAGTGTCTGTAGAGAAAAAATCCAGTTCATATAAGAGTTACACAAGATTATAGTATGTCCATACGCAGGAAGTTGTGGTCAGTGAGCAGAGCTGTAGTTGAGCGTCGGATGCTAGTTGAGACCTGTTACCTGGTATTAAATATCCAAGTCGGCTAGCTCTGACTGTTGTGCGTGAGTGGATAAATTCCACTCCACAGTGAAGATAAAACCGAGTGTGTTGATCTGGTGTGTCCCTGGTGGTGGGGTTGTTGGCGCACGACATTGTGGTAGACAGTACATTGGTGGTGAAAACGTCGGCGAAGGAACTGCTATAATTGTAGCTGTGTTCGGTGGTAATGATGTCCTGTTAAAACTGTTGGCGACGTCGGGGGAATGCTTGTAGTTGGTAGTGGTAGTTGTTGTCGTCGCGGTGGTAATCTTGGTTGAACGAAGCTGGTGGCGAAAAGGCTGCTTGGCGATGATGGTGTTTGAAGAGGTACGCTTTTACAGATGGTCGTACAGAGATAATCTCTGTACGACCATTAGCGTCGACCTTGATGAGATTTTTAACCCAAGATGAAATTGTTCGCATGTGGCGATAAAAGATGATAAACACAACCGTATAAAATGAATAACAAGAGATATTTAGTGTGACATAAAAGATGTATGTGTATGTGAGAGTGTGAATGCGACATATAAGAACATAATAAAAGACAGGCTGTCTATATGTATGTGAGATATTACAGCAGATAGAAAGTCAGTACACGTGAGAGTTTTATACCAAGTTCTTGAGTACACAATTGGAAGTATCGCAGGCTGTAATTCTTGTCTGTTTATTATCGTGGTGAAACTAAGTCACCTAACAGAATCGAAGAGAGAGATTTGCCGCAGTGGTTTAGTTTGGTGTACATAGTAAGTCGTGTTGACTATGGCTGGAGATGTTGGTGGTCATCGTTGCTTGGTAGTTCAGTCTCCATGGCCGCATTTGTTCTTTAGTCGGGGTCACCACTTTATAGGAATGTTGGTTATCAGTTATATAGAAATAGTTGTTATTGTAACTCAGCGGGCTGCGTATTTGAATCACGTCGGAGGGTCACCAGTTATAGGAAAGTGGGTTATACATCATTAGATGTACACCTGACTTTCTTATATTAAATTAGAAATATGAACGGAACCCTGCACTCCAAACTATCAACACAAACAACATTTATTCAAGGTGGAAAATATACATCTTTAATCTTGTTTGTTGAGACGTCTTCGGTGTGTGAGAACATGGTTGTTGGGACGTTGGTATATTGATGTGAGCTGTGTAGCGTGAGTTCGAAAGATGGAGAGACAACTAGACACGTCCTTGCTCAATCGCTGGCCAGCAAGAAAGAGATCGATCAAAGCGGGAAAGCTTGGTTGTTGAATTCCACGCATGCGTGAGACTACGCATGCGCACGGCGTTACTACAAAACTTTGACACCAATTTGCTACTTTCGCAGTAATACATGAACATTAAAGGAATAATAGAAAAGGGATCATTTGTCTGTTTTTGTTTTCAAAATGTCTAGCAATGTAACAATTAGACTATGAACGAGCAATGATATTGTAACTCAAGCTGCTAACTGATATGATCTCTCAAACTACACTTTCATAAAATCATGCCTTGCTATCTTAAAACAGGACATATTAGGAAATGTCATTACGAACACAGTATTTCTGCTCATGAATTTGAATGTCTTTGATCTGAGTTTTGCTCTTTCAGGACAAACAGTGAACAACAACAACGACAACGACCACAACGACGACGAAAAAAAATAATTCACACTATTTGATGTGGAGGCTCATGTTAGTACATTTTGGGGAGCTGGGGTGGGAGATGGTTTGCATACTTTAAGTATGTCATTGAACAGAAGTATTGAATCAATTCATATCAGAGCCATTATATACCAGAAACTCCGAAATACTCAATTTTCCTCATCTAAAAAAACGTAGCAAGTTCATTATACAAATCAACTGTTATAGCGACAGAACGATATATCTACGATGTGACAAAAATCTTGGTAATATATTCTAACGTAAAATACAAAATTTTATCAAATAACATATCAAACACTTGGACTAATAACATATAAATCAACTGATTACTTGTCACTCTTACTTTGATTTCTGTAACATAAAATAATTAGGAAATTCCTTAACGTTGATCAGATTATGATTTACATTAACTTCATCTTGGTTTAAAACTGACTACTATAAGCCTCGCCTCCCAGTAGAAGATATAAATATTTCAAAACTATTGGTTCGTTTCATAGCAAAAAATAATTTTAGTAATGTGCAACCTCTGTATCATATTAGTCAGTATACATACATACATGCACACATCCATCCATACATACAGCAAGCTGAGAGACCCTTTGGTACATCGGACAAAATGCTTAGCGGCATTTCTTTCGGTTCTTTATGTTCTGAGTTCAAATCCCACCGAGGTCAATTTTGCCTTTCGACCCTTCGGGTTCGATAAAATCAAGTCCCAGTCAAGAACTGAAGTCCCTGCAATCGATTTGTCCTCTCCCCTAAAAATTGCGGGCATTGAACGCTGCAATAAGGGAGTTCCATTATACATACGTAAGTAGGTACGCGCGTATGTATGTATGCATACATGTATTTATATATGTATATCTTACTCGAATTTCAGTTTTAAACATACTTGGTAATGTTAACCAGGGTTACATTATAACCTTGAACTTTATGAAATCGCCGTATGGTATTTTTCGAATCAATTATATCTAACATTGACTTTGATACATGTTGATAGATTTTAGGCCTACCTATTTTTACTAAGATGTCTCTCAACGCTCAGCTTCCTCTCCAAGGAATTTCTTATATTGCGTCCAAAGATGATATGTCTCCAGGTACTTGTAAATAAAATGTCTTTAATCTCTTAACTTTCTCTGAAAATTCCACTATCATTTAGTTACGAAAACACACAACAAACTGTAAATTATATATATTATTCATGCGAAGGTAAAGAATACGCTCACCACCCGTATTCGGCGTTTAGGGTTAGTGTTATGCCGAAAACGAGTGGTGTGCGTATTCTTTACCTCCACCATGCTAAAACATGGCTGAAAAGTTTTCTTCCGTTCTCGGAATGTCATTACATCTTTACCATTTAGGCATAATAACAACTAATAAATATTGGTGATCGATGTGGATCGCTTTGTGGTTTATTGCAAACAGGGTCCACTGCCTTTAACTTTACAGACCATGATTTTGATCCTGTTAAGCCTGTTTCTCATTGCCTTACTGATAACAACAGCTAACAACAACTTAATTTGATTTTTGTGTTCATATTTTTCGTTCCCTAGCACCACATAAGCTACCTCAACAAAATGCGTGAACTTCGAGAATACGAACGGAAGTTCATTATTATATAACCATATCATAGCTCACAGTTACTGATCCTTCTTTGTCTATTTGTACTAATCTAATACCTTCTTCAAAGGGAACTTTTCACCCAGCTAGTCTCATTGCCTGACGTGTGCGTTTGGCTGAATGAATTTGAATCTGTAAATATTGCACCAGTTCCTAAAGAAAACGTCTCCCTTTGCACGTTTGAAACACCAGCTCTTTTCTGGCACAACCAAAAACGACTTTGACAAATACACAGCATCACACTGTCTTTATCACCGATAAAACAAAGAACACTAAAGGAACGGAAGTATATATCGTCAACTTTAACAAGTAAGAGATCTACATTTTCACGACAAACCTTGAAGAATTTTTTTTTCATCAATGATTGACATATTTTACATCATACCAGCAATTTCAACATCAACTCTATCCCACTTCTATATGCTTTTTATGGCCACGATTAAAGTTGAAGTTCTCGATTGCAACTCAACTCGTATATTCTGTCCGACTGTTTACTATCACTTTTGTCGTCAAAAGTCAAAGTTTCACAATCAAAAGCGTGTAGCTACTATTTGACTCTTTTCATTTCCGACTGCTACAAATTGAAGCGCCTCAATTTTTCTTAGTAGAATACAGACTTTGTCACATACAAAATATTTTCACAGCTGCAGCCTCACCACACAAGCTTTCAAATATATTTATACATACATTTCTTTTGTTCTTCAATATTTACTAACTTGTAAATTCAAGAACGTTTTTCAATTTTTGAGTAATTCATAAAACGAAAAGTTTTACATTCAATTTCCTATTTACTTAACTTCAATTTTTCTGTTCTGCTAATTGGCATATGCACATTTAGTTTGAATGAAATATTTATGGTAACATTTTGGCGTATTCACTGCAAGCATAAGCACACTCTGGTTCTTTTGTCTCTCGTTGTTTCTTCTTACAACAAAGGTACTGCACGGGCATTATATTTGGTAATGTTGACCAAAGCTACCAGTGCTACATCCTAAACTTTATGAAAACACCTGCTAATAGTTTTTTCCAACCAATCATGTTTTTACGTCAATATTGATCCATGTTGAAACGTGTTAAGAGACAAAAGAGAAAAGTTTAATTTTGGAATTTAAACGTAGTAAAGAACATTCACATAGTTTTAAGCAAGACTTTACAAACTCTGGAATTTCTTGATTTCTTTATTCCAGGAATCTCTCAAGAAACTTTTTTTGTTGCAGTCAAAGGCTTTATACCTTTAGATCCACGTTTAATAATATGACTCTCAATCCTGGATTTATCTCTTATTGTGTCCAAAGGCTATATGTCTCCAGGCCATGTAATATGATGTTTATCATCTCTTAACCCTCTGGATAGGTTAAACCTCCTTTATTTATTTATTTTTTTTTTAATCCACTGTTGATTAGTCAGAGGAGAAAAAGTAACAGTTATTAGCTTCTCATAATCTGAAAGAAAGTACAGGAAGTTATCCTCGGGCCATGAACTTGGCTAAAATATTTACAATGTGAACTCCTCTAAAAGTACTGAAAGATGATGAGGTGGTGTTTAACCAGATGACGAATTACATCTAGCACAAGATAATAAGAATGATCAATCCACCATGCTTGTGCAAAGTTTCCTTCAACCCAACAAATTTCATTCACAAGGCTTTAGCTGACCTGAAGTTATGGTAGAAGACACTTGTTCAAAGATGTCTTATAGTACTATTAATGTGAAGCCATGTAGTTGAAAGGGAACTTTTAATCCCATGCTGCCCTATATGCATCAAATAAAATACTCGGTAATAGTCATCAAGAACTACATAAAGAATGCTACTGATTCATTAAATACGAAAAACAGTTATTACCAATCAGAAAAACCGAGATACACATGTATAAAACAAAATTCAAGCTACAAAAATCTTAACTTATATTCTAAATAATTTTTTTAAAAAGGAAACTAATGTAATCAAACAAAATTGTGATGCAATTGTGTTATACTCTGAAACTATATTTAGTTTGGTACTCATAAGGATATTGGAGAATACACGCATTTTATCTTTAATCGTCATTGCAATCAACAGCAGCTGTATAAACAATTATGCAAACCAGTGGTTGCAAGGGCATCAAGAATTCACGAAAATATTGAAGATACATACAGGTTTACAAGGATGCAAAAACAATAAAAGAAAATATCGCAGGATTCTCTGATCTTTGTAGCGTAAGGAAATAAACATTGATAGGCAAAGTACAGGTAAAATGTCAAACGTTTAATAATATTAGGAACAGAACAAATGCATAGGGACAAGTGCAGAAAATCTCAAAATAGATATATTGAGGTATGAACAAACTTGTACTTAACTGAGACACATAGATTTGATTTAGCATTACTATATGTATACATATTTATATAAGGGACCTTTTCTGTTTGGCTGCCACTTTTCAATTTCTTCAGTTTTTGTTCCAATTCATCTCATATTTGGTGAGTTGATGTAGTTTTGTACGGTAATCATTGGCATGAAATTCGTTTTCGACATAAATAATAAATAAAGTTAATAGCTTTTAAAGTTTGAAAATTTTGGGTAATTTTAGCCAGTCGGAAACCACAGACATACTGGTGCCTGTTTCCAAAGTAACAAGCCAAGCTTCTTACCCACGTGGTCATTTTTTGATAGGTGGTGACTCTGGGCAGATATGCTGTTTTTTAACACCTCGTTTCATTCGAGAGAAATTTATTATCATGGTAACTGCAGTGCATTTGCCTTTTAATAGTTGAAATAAGTCACAAACATTTTCACTAACCTAAAGTTTGTTTAGGCCTAAACACTGCTTGATGTTGATACTACGGTAATTTCCATGATCATGGTAGTCTACTGGAGCAGATCAGTCAGTGTTGTCGGCTGTATTATAGCTAGTCACGACTTTGGTACAGTCTATCAAGAGTTGCCTCTCTTATCAATTTCCCATTGATAACAGCTAAAACGCTAGAAATATTGATGTCTGAGAATCTGATAAGTGACGACTGTGGGCAGATATGGTTTTTTTTACTTCTTTTTACCATAAGAGAAAATTTTTCTCCCTAGTAACCACGGTGAATTTGCCTTTGTCACAAACATATTTCAACTAAGCTAAAGTTTGCATAAGTATGTGTGTGTGTGTGTGTAAACACACATGTATATACATATAGATATACGCGTGCGTGTGTATATGTATGTATATATATATATATATACATATAAACACACGTATATTTATATGTATATATATATATATATATATATATATATATATATATATATATATATATATATCCACACATATAAATATATGTATACATAGATAATGTATTTATAAACAAGGGTACAAAATAGTAACACCATTTAAAATGTTTTAGAAATCGTAAATCTTCTTAATTATTTGAATGTGGTTAGCCATACAGCTTAAAGGTTAGATCAAATATTTTCAATAAAGACAGATATTTTTCAAAATCTTTTTCAGCGATTTCAAAATATTGAAAATATATGAAGTGACCTGACTGAATGAAACTAATCCTTAAAGATACATAAAAAAAATTTAAATACTTTCACATATTTTTTTTTCCTTTTGAATAAAGGAAATCTCCTTTGAATCATATTAATTCAAAGGAAACAACTAAGCTCAGAGAAGTCAAATTTAACACTGCTTACATTAAGCCTATAGAAAATATAAAAGTAGGCATAGACACAGATGACGTATTTCTTTATGATTCAGCCTTTAACACTTTCATCACGTCTTTAGCTAATTTAAAAGAGGCAAATTACCTCAAATAAATAACAATTACATAATAAAGACTTATGCCCCACTCACTTGTCTTAGTGCCCGAAATTTTGGGGGTGGGGGCAAGTCGACTAGATGGACCCCAGTATGAAACTGGTACTTAATTTCTTGACCCCCCCCAAAAGGATGGAAGGCAAAGTCAACCTCTGGAATTTATGGGCATTAAAAATATCAATGAAATGTATCACTTTCTTATTATCAGTATTAAGCTTAATCTTGGTTTCCCTCTGATGAACAAAGTATTAAAATTCCCTTGCACAGCATGAAAACTTATGCATATATAAATCCAGCCATGCACACTCACACATTCAAGTGCCCAGTACTCCCCCTATTTCAAGGACAAAAACGGCAACAATGGATTTCTAATTTTATCACTTAATCATACTTTTCATGGGGAATGGGGTATTTTTAGCTGATTCTATTGATCCTGGTCTGCTACTTTATCAAACACAGAATGATAATGAGTTGAGATGATTTCTCCAGGGTTTGTACTGAGGAAAGGATTAGTTTCATTTTTCGATAGAATAAAAAATATTGGTTTCTTGCATAAGCACAGTACATCAAATATAGAGGTTGAAATCTCTCAGAGTATTTAGTAGGTGCATGATTTTTCAACTCTGGAAATATGAAACAAAAATTGATCTCATTACGATTTAATCTCAGAATGATGTCAAATTTGCCTCTGATACTAGCAACTTCTGATTCAGGTACACAACCATCAATTTTGAGGGAGCGTATAAGTCAATACAAATGAGTCTAGTATGTGACTTACATTTTATTTCATTGATCCTATTGTGAGAAAAGGCAAACTTGATCCTGGTAGGATCTGAATATAGATTGTAAAGAGTGGAGAAAAATACTGCAAAGCATTTTTTACATGCTCTAACAATGCTGCCACCTTGCCACCTGTTTGCCTTTCATAATGATAAAGATATTAATAAAAATAAAGAAACAGTGAAATTGAACCCTCCTATGTTTCTTGATTTTGTAATCATTAACCAGTTATTTTCTGTAATTTCCGTTTTTACTTTAGTGTGATGGCTTTACTCCTAATTATATCAGAGAATGGAAAGTTGTTTTATTGTCCAGTGTCTTGTATTATCATCCATTTTTAATAATCATTATGTAATTACAGACACGCTGTACTCTGTAGAGATTGTCTTCTTTTTGTCTTATATTTTTTAGGTTTTCTTTATAATGGCAACTCTTTAAAGTTGTTTGTCATTTATTGTTTAGTCTCAGAACAAAACTTGAACGACTGTCAGAATGGATCACTGACTCATAAGTTACAAGTTCAAATTCATCGTAAGCATTTTGCAATTTGCTCTCATAAGGACACTCAATTTTTACAGGATTCAAATCATTGTTGGAATCAGAATAAATAAAGAATATAAATGTAAGAATTCACTTTAGTTTAGAAGGTTAGGTTTGACTATGAGCCATATGAATCACTTTTCTAGAGAACTTGCCTTATTTGAAGTTGTTAATCAATTGAATGAACATTTTGAGATGTTAGGTGCCTGCAGAAATCCTTCAGAATATTTTGAAGCTGTGTTTTGAAGCAACTGAATGAAGGAAAAAAATCTTTAAAAATCTTAAATAACAGAACAATCATATTCTTTGTATTTCCATTTCATTCCTAAAGATACATATCCTCCTTGGATATTTTCTGTATATAGTTAGTATTTTTACACACATTGCCAATGTAAATAGAATTTTTCCAACATTAATGTAAATACATATACTTATCACCTGAGCAAGGATGAGTTTTAAGCAAGCTAAATCAAGAACCATGGTGCAGAAGAAGTTAAAAGTTGTTGACAAATTCTATTTCTCAGATCGTTCAGCTACTATTCCTTCCATCATAGAGCAACCAGTCAAGAATCTAGGGAAGCATTTTCACTAGGGTTCAAAAGAATCTGCAGCTATAAGCAAGACCATAAACTTTGACAAAGATCAGCAAGTGAGATGAACATGGCAAATTCAAAGCCTTGATTTAGCATCATTCTATCCTGCCCAAAGGCCCTATACCTCTGCTGGCTTACATGTTTCCATTAATAGTAGTAGAGTCCATCATAAGGAAGATCAATAACTTTCTCAACAGTAATTGGGGTTACCCAGCAGTTTCAGCAGTGCAGCACTGTATGGGATCATCAACACCTTCTAGCTCTCATCCAGTGACCTTACTGGATAATTTAAGATAAGATGGAGAAGTACAGTATGAGGAAGGACTTCAATAAGTAGAAGAAGTCATAGCTATCTTTGCACTGAGGAATGAAAGGCAAATAAAGCAGTGTAAGTAGCAGAGTCATACCCAGGACAAAAGTAGCTTGTAGGTGTCTTTGTTGTTGCAATGGTTTGATTCAGAATTTACCACTGGATTATAAACTCTACAATTTGTGCTTCATCTAAAACCCTAATATATCTTTAAAGGCTTGTAGAAAAGTATCTTTCAATGCAATTATCAAAGGAACTGCTTTTTCTTGTGGTATTTCAGACTAGTTTAATATACATGCATCACTCACATAAACACAAACACACACGTACTACCATACACACATACACTAGCCATCTTCCCACTCTTCTGTCCCCAGAAAACCACTTTCTCTATCTCTTTCCACATTCAATTACCTCAGCAATGTAACCACATACGTGCTGTTGGTGATATTTTTCCTTCTCTGGACTTTTCCATCATCCTTTCAGATGAAGAGCTATGCTTGAAACATCAAAAACTTTCTCTTTTTTCCACTTTTACCAAGCACCAAACTAATACATCCCATGTGCAAGTCCTATTCTTATCTTTAAGGTTCGATTATTCAATTTGACTAGTTTTATATTCATTAAAATGTCTTTATTCTTTTATATATAGCTATTGTTTCCATTGACTACACGTTGCTTTATTAAGACGTCTTTGGTTGTTATTGTTTCATTTGGCAATTCCTTCGTTGTTATGCTTTCATTGCTCAGCTTTTGTTATTATATATCCAGGTTCTCAACTGCTTTCAATTCATATCTTTAACAATCATTTGTCATGTTATGACATTTCATTAACCAGTTCATTGGTTGTTCTAGTCCTGCTTGTAGAATCTGTAGTTACTTCATGATTTTAAAATTACTGCATCAATTGTACTGACGATGTTGATAGTGGCATTGTTAGTGGCAGTAATGTTAGTGTTGCTGCTTTGTTGGCAATGGTGTTGATGCTGGTGATGGTAGCAGCAATTGTTGTCATAATAGTGAAGACGTTGAACTTAATGGTTGATGGAAGTGAATTTTGCGGGGAACATAGAAGAAATGATTGAAGTAAAGGTAATGTTAGTGAGGTTGTTGGAGGATATATTGATGACATTGTTGGCATTAGTAATTGTGACTGGGGTGGTGGTTCTGGTGTTGGCACAAAGGTGTTGACGATGGAAAGAAGTGCTAGTTTGTGTGGTAGTTTTGATGATTGAGTTTGTAGTGTTGGAGATGTTCTTGGATGTGAAAATCTTTATGATTAAAATATCATACATGAGAATTAAAATGGTGATGACGATGTTGATGAAGAGAATGGGTGTGGTAAATGTAATGATGAGGAAGATGAGATAAAGGCAATAATGATTATACTGATGAAGATGTTTAAAATGATGATGGTGGTAGTGAAGATGCTGATGTTGCTGACGATGTTACTGTCACTGATGACGTTGACAAGGCTAAGCAAGATGAATTTCATACAGGTAAAAATCTTGATGTTACTTTTATTTTTTGGTGCAGCTACCATATATAGTGTTTCTGATGATATCGATGATGGTGATGATGATGACGATAATGATGATGATGACGACGAAAATAATGAAACATTTTTGTTTTTGTAACCTTTGCCTTTGTTTATCTAGTGATAGCTAATATGTTTATGCCTAATATTTTGTTGGTAGTGTTGATATGATTTCTACAGATATTTTTTTTTGGTGTGTGATCTTTCTTGTATTTTTTTTTACCTTCTCCCTTTTTATATTTACTATATTTCAGCCCTAAATTGATACAATGGAAAATGAAAGAAAATATTGGTATTTCTTTTAGCCTCTCCTTGCAACTTTCAATATATATATGTGGGTGCACATGTCTGTGTGTGTGTGTGTGTGCACATGTGTGCGTGCATTTGTGTACAGATACACACACGTATATATATGTATGCATGCATGTGTATATACATCTATGTATATATATATATATATATATATTATATACATATACACTCACATAGACACACAAATATATGAATGTGTGTGTGTATATATATATATATATATATATATATATATATATACATATGTATATATATACATATATATGTATACAAACACATACACACACACACATATATATGCTGTTTGACTACGAGAGAGCTATATGTAAGTTTAGATAATGTGTTTGCTCCCAGGGTATATGTGTGAGTGCATGGTTACATACAGGAAATTTGAAGAAATGCCTGCATGTCTGCAGCTAAATATCACATTATATTTGTATGTGTAACCATGTTGTACAAATTTCGTATAAATAGTTTCCAGTGTGCGACTGAGATGGTTGAAGAAGCAGTACAAATGAAAGACTATGCCTGATGTTACAAAGTAAAAATATTGAAGATGTGAAAAGATGACGAATTTACTTTCTTTTATTCTATTTTTACATGTATTATATACATATACTAAATTGTCATGTATATACATGAATATTGCGTATGTGAATACGAGCTTCTCTATCTGTTTGTGTGTGTGTGTGTATGTATGTGTATATATATATATATATATATATATATATATGTAAGCACATATGTAAATATTTTTATTTATAATTTATACTTTCTTTGTATGTAATTTTCATTCTGTTCAGTGATGTTGCACGTTGAGTTCTTCCTGTTCTATACATGTCGCAGCTTTCACCCATTTTGGACGTAGCTATACCCTCTAGATCTGACCTTAAACTCATTCCAATGCCGTCTTTATGTCACCAAAAACTTTGCATGTCTTTTAATGTTGCTTTCTATCACCAGCTTGATTGCCACCTTCAGTCCTCAGGCCCGCCTCCCTCGCCAGCAGAACCAACACACCATCGCCATCACCGCCACCACTATCAACAGCAGCATCATCATTACCAGTAGCAGTGTCATCATTATTATCAGCAACAGCACCATCAGCAGCAGCAACAACAGCATCACCAAGGACAAATCATTGCCGCCATTGAGAATATTTCTGTCACCACCACCACCATCATCATCATCATCATCTCCAGTTTCATTATGACTGTTGTTGGCAAATTCAAATCCACCTCTAGCATCTGTATGATACCCATCGTCGTAGTCCTCATCGTTGTCATCATCATCAACATATCCATC
This sequence comes from Octopus bimaculoides, assembly GCF_046866305.1. Classification (NCBI taxonomy): domain Eukaryota; kingdom Metazoa; phylum Mollusca; class Cephalopoda; order Octopoda; family Octopodidae; genus Octopus; species Octopus bimaculoides. The sequence continues at coordinate 38,007,580 of NC_142937.1, forward strand.
ACTACTATCAGCACCATCATCATCATCATTATTTTCCTCATTGCTCTCATCATAACCGTTATCATCACCAACATCATCATCAGGATTTCTTTCACTTCATTTCATATCATTTCATTTTCCTTCTACACACATAGTTCCCTTCTTTTTCTTCACTGACATCAATCCCAACTCTCTTTACTTCTTTTCTTGTGTAATTCTCCTTTTCTCTCTTTTTCTTAATCACGATAATTTGCTTTCTTACCTCTCACACTTCCATACTAGCTTCTCTCTCTCTCTCTCTTGCTACATACATACACATATTTATGTATATGAATATGTGAGAGTATGTGTGCCTGTGCTCAGATGTGTATGTGTATATATATATATAC
>NC_142937.1:38010447-38022947 GCF_046866305.1 Octopus bimaculoides
GTCTGTGTATGTGTGAGTGTGTGCGTATGTATATGCATATAGTTTATATAAATTTACACATACACACACACAAACATACATACATCTTTTCTAACAGATTTATGCAATGGATTCTTAGAAAATATATTTCCAATGTTACTTGCAATGTAGTTTTTGATATTAATAACAAAAAGCTTATTACATATAATTAATAATACAATGACTGGACTCATATGCCATTTTAACACACATTCTTTTAAACCTTTTGATGTTATTATTTATATTCCTGTATGCTAGGTTTCTGTTTATTGTAGTGATGATAAAGTTGGTAGTAGTGGTGGTAGTAGTAGTAATAGTAGTGTTAGCAGTAGCAGTAGCAGCAAGAAAAAGTATAAGAGAATACGATATTATTATTATTATTATTTTATTATTATTATAACACAGGAAAAGACTCCTTGCTTCACATCAACACACACCAGAAAACACAGAAAATGCTCTCATAACAAACAGAGATACATCAATGGCAACAACAGCTCCGCCAGCTCCACAACCATCGACACAAGCACCATCAAAACCATCACAACTCCACCTCATCCCAAAAGAAGATATTGAGAGAGAGGCTGAAATTTGTGACACCAGCACTTTTGAGTGCCAGAAACTTCAATGTTAGTGCACATGCCACTAAAGATAAACTGAAACAGAAAGATTTTACCCCTATGAAATCGAAACCTCTAATATAAAAGGTACAAGCAGACTTTTGAAGAGGTTCCCAAAGGAACCTCATTCTGGTTCAGAAGTCAGACCACCTGCCTTCCAACTGTACAGAGAGGGTGAGTAACCCACTTTTTCCCTTTCTCTAAACTATTTCTGACCAAAATAGTAATTATTAAATTAGGTTAAATAAATCTATGTGACCAAGACGAACTCGGGTCGTCTTGGAAGCAAGGTCACTTCCTCAATGACCTCACGTCACTAGGTTTTGGGTGTGATTGCCACCAGTGAGACCAGAGTTTCTGACATGCACACACTTACCCCAGTTTTTGACGACTTTGAGATCTACACATCTCTGTCTCAATCTGGAGTGGAAAGCATGGTAGCAGTGCCCTTTGGGAAAGGCCTGGGTCTCGAGATACAAATGATCTTCCTGGACCTGGGTGGTAAGGTGATAGTCCTGGATGCTGATTTTATACTAGCTGTTGTGTACACTCTAACTGGGGCTGTGCAGCCGAATTTCTTCCGACATTTGGAAGTTTTTCTAGGGATGTCTCACTCCTTAATACTGGTGAGCGATTGGTATGCCATTTTGGATGCAAGTCAGGGTAGGATGGCGCTAGCTGATAGGAGAGGTGGGTGTAAAAGCCTTATACACCTGCTCAGTCATTTCCAACTGGCTAACAGGTACCGACTGGACATGGGCAAACAGCATCAGGTCTTCCAGACTGCATCTAGAGAAAAGTAGCATAAGTTGTCCGCAATTCAAAGCTGTCAGCTATACAAACCACAAACTTGAGATCTGTATGGTTGACCTAGATAAACTACTGGAAGTTGTATGTGTCTTTCCCAGCATATCTTTCTGAGATCAAGTTAGCAAGTTGTTCCACGAGAAGTAATTGGGGGCAGTCATGAACAACTGATGATGGATAGCTCTGAAAAAGGGCTATTAGAGTAGAGGTGTTGATGTTTAATAAAGAAATAGCATTAGAGGAATCTAGAATAGAGGGAGACTGAGCTAAGATGGTAAAAGAGGCACTTAGAAGAGCCATAGAGACTGTTGTGTTGGCAGCAGGATAGGCTCTTGATCAATTCTTCACTGCCAAGTATGATGATTGCGTTTTCAGAGCTTGTGTGCCTGTGCTAGGACACAAGGAAATGAAAACCATTTGATGGGCTCAGATAGCAGAGGGGAAGCATTTAAGCAAAGCCACAATTCAGGGTCGGGGTGAGTGCATGCTACTTCAACCCAAGCTGGTTTCAGCAGCACTTTGCTGAATTATAAGGAGCATGTCGTGAGCTGAAGATGAGGGTGGATTTCCCCTTCTACCTTGATGGCATGCCTTTCAGTCAGGGATGCAGCGTTCTGTGAAAAAAACACACAGGATGCAAGGACTGATGTCCATCAGAACTGGTAGCAGAATGGGAGAATTCCCAGTTCTGTGAGCCGTAGAGTGGTGGTACTGTTGAGGAAAGACCCGAACGGTGGGGTATGGGCAAATAGATAATTTAAGGCCTGTAACTCTGCTGACCGCAGATTTCAAAATTTTGGTCAAGGTGTTAGCCAAGAGGTTGGTGACGTGCTGACATGTGCTATCTGAAACGGATATATCCACGACAACCTCCACCTCAACTGTTACATCGTAGAAGGTAGATAAGGAATCTGACATTGATCAATTTGATCAATCAAATGGCAGACTACCGTTACTAGGAGGCTGCCTTAGTGGTGGCCGGTTTCAGTCCCATTTTCAGAGGCTGGATCGCTGCAGTGTACAGAAACATTTGTTTGGTGGTCAAAATAAATGGTCACCTAGCGGAATTGTTTAGCATCACATGTTCAGTCCATCAAGAATGCTCCAATCTCGCTCTTTCTGTACAAGCTGGCTCTTGAACCATTACTATGAAAGCCGGATGTTTTGAGGGGCATCCTGTGTGAATACGGCTGCAGATGATTTACGTTACCTTATGCAGACATCACCAAAATGGTATCAGATATCTTGGGAATTGTACAGATTGGCATTACCCTACGAGAGTATGAAGCAATGACAGGAGCAAAGATCAGCCAGAAGTTGGTGGACTTGCAGCTTGGTACCTGAATCAGGGTGGCCAGTTTCATCACCCAGAAGTAGGCAGAGAAAAAGCTATCTCTGAAGGTTCAGGCAGAGATGGTGAATCCGTAAACCGCTTCTGTTACTGCCTAACTGTTGTCCCTTGCCCTGCTTTATTGCTGATGAAGCTGGAACTGCTACTCTCCTGCTTTCTTGTCAGTTAGCAGGTGTGATCACTGTTTATCAGACAGGATTTTCTGCTGTTCGTTTCATTCACAGAGCTGCAGTCCTGAATCAAGCATAAATCAAGAAAGAGTGCTTGGCACTTGGAGCGTTGGAGGGGTGGAGGGGTTATGAGTATTTTGGCAAAAATACTCATAACCCTAACCCCAACCCGAACCCTAAAACCCTAAAGCTAAAACCAGTACAAACGCACAAACAATGTCATAAATAACAGTACTGCTGATAGTTGTTGTTGACAAACAACGGCACTAATTTTATTCAAGGGAAAAGATCCCATTACATCGCACAACGTGTTGTTTACATTCCACAGCAGTAATTGTTTTCACCTCAATAGACGTCAGTGATTGGTTGAAATTACCGAAATACGACAATTTTAACACGAAATAACTTTAAAAAGATAAAATTTTCTCAATAACACTAAGAGTAAAAGATGTTTTATATGACACATTCTACCAGTGTCCCAAGTTTGAAAATGTTTCGTTAAGAAAACAAGTGGCGCCCGCCAAATCAGAAAGATCCTCTCGCTGTTATTTTTAAAGTTCGTTTCTGGTATCATTTCCACAAGTGAGCATGCAACATATATTATATTATAGTACGCAGGATTCCATAGTAAAACCAAGGGAGAGTTTATACGACACCGTTAAAGTAACAACAGTAGGAAAAGCGGTGACATTCGCACTTTTAATTGCTCATATAGTACCCGTAAAAGGGGTTATATAAGCGAAGACACTCCAAAATCAAGGCAGAGGTGGCAAAGGACCCGAGGCGGGCAGCACGAGAGTGCATGCAGCAAAGGTTCGAGAAGGTTCAGAAAAACACCGGATTTTTGATCCCTACACGACCTTCGTTTAAAAGAATTACTTTGTCCTCAATGCACTTCTCCAAACAATAATCCCAAACATAATGTTTTCACCCCTCGCCACGGAAAATCAAACACATAACAACCAGAGGTACACTTCAGATGCACAGACAATGAGCCCATTAAACATACAAGTTTCCTTCATGGCTACTCAGAAATCTTCGACTACGATGGAGAGAGCCTTATTCCCTCCTCTCATGCGAAGCTAGTCATTTCTGCTATTCATTTCACTCACTTCTAGAACACCACTATACTCTAATGACAAGGACCAATGTAAAAATGTAAATATTATGATATACTCCCGTAGAATTAATTTTATTTGATCACCATTGGATTTGGTTTATCTATGGGTCAACACGCAGTCTATCAACATACCAATATATCAAGACCAAAAGCCACATATGTATTTTTAGCATCTTTCACCCTGCTGTTATAGTGTTTATTTTGTAGTATAGATTTGGATGGTAGCCACTTTGAAAGTGGCTATCTGAAATTGCAATGCATATAAATATAATTTTAAAAATTTGTGAAACCAACCTCTTTTTCTTTGTTATATACCTTTGAATATGAAGTGTATCCCTTCCTTAACCAATTAAAGTTACCAGCAGAAACTATTAACTACCAGTTATATATTATAATTACACATTTAACTTTTAATTTATGTCATTTTTCTGATGCGTTTAATTTTCCTTTGAATTTTTTGTTTGTTTAATTGTACTCATTCGCTAAGTAAATTTAGGCCATAACTTCAGAAATGTGCACCACTGAATTTTTTTCCTCATAACTTTCTGAAAAAAAAGGATATTAATGAAAGTTCCTACGAATACATTTCAGATTGTGTAGATTACAGTTATCTCGGAATTTGTGGTGAAAGACTTTTGGGAGAGGTGTTTCAGATAATTCACACGCCTCTATTTTGTTTCCTTATAGCTTTCAGAAAAATCGGTATTTTTAAATGAAATTTTATGCAAATGATTAACAATTAGTAAATATAACGATTATACAGAAACTTAATCTTGTAAAAAATGATTGGTGGCATCTATTTTGTGTACTAGTAGTGTTCATGATTTAATTACAATTATGTTAAAAACAACAACAAAAATTTTGAAACTCATGTGATCTCTGTTATTTCTAACATACAAACAACTGTATAGGGACTAGACCACCTTGAAGTTTGGCTAAAAGAGAAAGTCTAAGATATCGAGATAATAATGAAAGAAATATTTTCAACAATTACTGCAGGCAATGTACTCCCTTTTCTACAAAATTTCTTTCAGTAACTTTTCAGGTAAGTAATTTCAAAAGGTAATTTTGTTTTCAGCATGATTGCAATGATTAAGTCAACCTCAATGGGATTTGAACTCAGAATATAAAGACCTGGCATGCTAAAAATTCTGTCAGCTCACCACTTTAGCCTATACCAAATTATATTGATGATAATTTTTCCCTGCCCCATTTTCTCTTTTTAATATTGTTAAGACAGCATAAAGTTTACATGTATATAGGCACAGGAGTGGCTGTGTGGTAATAGCTTGCTTACCAACCACATGGTTGCAGGTTCAGTCCCACTGCATGGCACCTTGAGCAAGTGTCTTCTAATGTAGTTTTGGGCTGACCAAAGCCTTGTGAATGGACTTGAGAGATAGAAACTGAAAGAAGCCCATCATATATATATGTGTTTGTGTATATGTCTGTGTGTCTGTGTCTGTCCCCCCACCATTGCTTGACAACCAATGCTGGTGTGTTTACGTCCCCTTAACTTAGCGGTTCAGCAAAAGAGACTGATAGACTAAGTACTAGGCTTACAAAGAATAAAGTCCTGGGGTCAATTTATACAACTAAAGACGGTGTTCCAGCATGGCTGCAGTCAAATGACAGAAGCAAATGAAAGAATAAAAGAATAAGTTTTCTGGCTTTACCATGGTGTTGGAGAAGATCTAAGACTTATAAAACAGTAATATTGTTAAATATGACAAAGTGTTCCTCACCTTATCAATTCTCACAAACTAGGGCCTAGCTATGAAAAACACATCCATGAGAAACATAGATGTAAAACTAATTGTGCAGAAAGTGTACTATGTAAGTTTTGTCTGTGAATTAAAAATGTTTTGCAGAAGATGTTGGTTAAACCCATATATTACTTAAGGGTAATAATGTTGTGTATTAAGTGAACTGTACATAAATCAGGGACTGGACATGTGTTAATCCAGAATACCCCAATCATACCTGTACATGAACAAAGAATATATCTTGAAGCTACACTCTTTGAATGTTATTTGCCTGATGAAAACAAAACAGCTTTTTTAAAAGTTGTTTTACTCCTACTTCATGGTTGAGTTGTTGAAAGAGTATCCAACTGATGTGAAAATAAAAATAAATAAATAAAGAGCAATGCAAAACTAAAAAAATTCGGAAAAATTGTTTCTAACAGGGAAGAAGAAAATTCTTCAAATCTTAGCATGGAAAGCAGATTGGAAGCAGTATAAGATGGAAAGAAATAGGTGGAAAAAAAAAAAACCCACAAAAATATATAAATGAACAAACAAACAAATCTACAAAACCAAAAACATTTCAAAATCTCTTGAAGAAAATCGCTGCACCAAATAATCATTGTAGAGAAATCCATATTGTACAACTTGAAACCAGAAAGAATTTTGGGTAAAATATAATGGTAAAATACTTGGCTAAAAAGGATGTACAGGAAAATCTGTGAAATTCACTGATTTGATACGTATCTAAATGATTTATTTCTTTGGATAAGAAAATGTCATTTATCTTGGTGAAATTGACACTTTTTCTATCATTCTGAATACACTGTCTCTCTTCTTCTTCAAACTCACTTTCACTTTCACTTTCATGCCCAACACACACTCTCTACTTATATCCCATCTATCAATTCAAACTCTCACACACATAGTTATACATATATATCTATATGCATATATATACATATATATATATATATATATATATATATATGTATGTATGTATGTGTATATATACATATACATATATATATATATATATGTATGTATGTATGTGTATATATACATATACATATATATATATATATATGTATGTATGTATGTGTATATATACATATACATATATATATATATATATATATATATATATACATATGTATACATACATACATATGTATATATAATACACATATGTGTATGCATATTGTAAAGAGAAAGGGAGAAACAGAATTATAAGAGTCAACACAAAACATTGTATTTGGTGTATCTGACTCACTGTTCATCACAATTCAGTATTTTTCAGGCTTGTTATAAGATATTGGAGACACTCTCTTTCATTCTCGCTCCTCATGGGTGGGTGGGTGTGGGTGGAGGGGGCGGTGTTGGGTGTGTATACAATTGGAGAAAATAGATTTCAAATATCAAAGGTAGAGTCAAGTATAAAATTTTATTGAAGCTGACAAAACTTTGCAAAGTCTTACTCTCTGTTTCACATATATATGTCTGTGGATGGAAGTTTTTCAGCTTGTGTGTGTGTGTGTGTGTGTGTGGGTGTGTGTGTTTGTGTGTGTGCATGCAAACGTGCTAATAGAAAAATTGGTCTTAAGTGGAATTAGAAGAAATGTGCAAGAGAGGAGACAGTGCTACTATGGACAAATAATACATATTGAAGAGTACAGCTGCATTAAGATGTGCCAATCACAAAATGAGGATGGAATCTGAAGAAGATGGAAACATGAGATGAAGTAGTGAACACTGACCTCAGGATGTTGAGCCTTGTGAATGAGATGACTAAAATGATAAGCAATTCTCTGTGCTTCACAAGACCTAAAGGAGATCCTAAAAGCAAATTTTTCATATTTTATGCCCTATACTCCAATCTGCCCTCATCATACCTTCCCAACATCTCATTCCTCCATCACTTTTCTAATTGCAGCATTATTCCCTCAGTTGTTTTAAGTATATAAGAGAAGAACTGCACATAGCCCTTTTGCATCCTTCACCTTAGACCCACATTTGTTCATCATGCATCCCTCATTCTCAATATCATTCCTTCCCACTGAACACCTTTTTCCGAGAGCTTCGTATTACGACCTCCATACCTCTTTCTTAACACTGCGTACCCTCTCGTATATCATTCTCAACATTCACTTGTGTCTTCCATCAAGGCATCCCAGTTTCTTCATCACTTACTATATATATATATAAATATATCAACCCCTACATACCTCTAACCTTCAATTTCATCACTATACATCCATCTTCACCCATCAGATTTCAGATCATCTAATTTCACATATCCCTATTTTATTATATTTTCTGTTCTTTACACTCATGTTTTAGGACTTCCAACTCTTCCTCCCTGGCATATTCCTATTTCCTCCACCTTCCCATCAAACAAATATTCACCATTGACCATATTTTCAAAATTCTTCACCATTCACAACATTCACCTTTATCCCCATTCACTCAAACTGTGTCTTACTATCCTTCCATACCCTTTCAAACTTACTCACCTACCCATCTCAAATCTTTGTCCTTATTCATTTTTATATTCATGTTTTTATACTTTGAGAGTGTATGACACTTCATTGCTACCATTTTTTTCACTCTTTCCAACTGTGATAGCCATGTATCTCCCCTATGGCAGGACACCTATTTCAGTCTCTCTGTTGTACTTTAACCTTTCAACATCTAACATGCAGCTAACTCCCTCTCTGTTATGCACTCCACTCGGTCAAGAGGCTTGTCTTGGTTACATGTTGACTTCAGTACTACAGGTGCTATTATAAAAGTACCCAGTATAGTCTGTAAAATTAAGAAAATGCAACCAGTCCTAAAAATTATGGTAAAGTAGACGTTCGAGTCTGGTGCTATTCTCTAATTTGTCCGATCCCATCAATAGATGCAACCCATGCCATACATACATACATATGTACATACATACATATGTACACATGTACATACACATATATACATGTATATGTATACAATTATATATAGATACATACATATATATAAATTCTAACATATAATACACACATACATGCTTACATAGGAAAGCAATTGCATATACACATGGTGTTTTTAAATGCAACTATGTTAGATAATAAAAACAAGTAAACAATTAAACAAATGTAGAAACACACCTCATACATACAGACATTTTAGTGCAGGTAATATATAATTGCAGTTATATTTGTACACATTTCTATGTGCATTTTATGTGAATATATATATATATATATATATATATACATTTGTATATATACATATATATGTATGTATATATAAATACAAGAGCTTATATGCATATATATAAACATTCAAGCATATATACACATACACCTAAGCATGCACATATAAGCACAAATATTTATACATATGAAACATATGTTAGACTGTTCCTTATTCTCATTGCAACAACCGCTTCACTCGTTAGTCTTTTGTGAAGAATATAAATAAAATAAGTTGTTTGATTGAGGAATTGCATAAAAGAGATTCTCAAGAAATCAGTCAAAGAAGTAACAAAAGATTATAGAATCTAATGCTTAAAATGTCTTAAATACTTGAAAATCTTTTGGAATCGTTTTGGGAGTAAGCTAAGAGGAACAGCAGAAAGAGTATTGTTTGGGAAAAATTGAAGGGAGGGTGGGGTAGACTTCAGGAGTGAAGAGATGCAGAAAGAACTGGAGAAGTGGGTGGGTCTGAAGACTGGAGATGAGAGGAATCTTGGAAAATAAGTGGTGTTCTTTAAAAGTTTGCTTTAATTATGTTCTTCCATAACTTTATTTTGCTATATATGTGTTGTATTTATATACATTTTATGCATCTACACACACACATGCATGCACACACGCATGTGCAGGCACACACGCATGCAAGCTCACTCACATATATACCACACACAAACACACGCACACATACTCACAAGAAGAAGACACGTATGCATGTGTGTATGTATGTTATTTTTCTTTCTTTAATTCTTTGAAAGCTTCCAATAAAGAAGGGGCTGGTTTCCAACAAAGACATAAATTCCCATTGCTGGAATTTTGATAACAAGAATGGCGATGAATTGCATGTTGAATTTAAGGAAAGTTGTGCATATTATTTTCAATGTTTTGTCAATACATGTAAGCACACATAATATACATGCACGTTTATATATATATATATATATATATATAAGTATGTATATGCATATGTGTGTGTATGTATATATATATATATACCAACAATATTTCCTGCTTAAATGTAAAGTCATGCAAAGCATGACTATGATATCTCTATCTCACTCTATATATATATATCTATCTATCCATCTTCTGTCCTTGTGTCTATCTACCTATTATCTATCCATTTCTATATATTTCTATGTGTATATGCATTTATATATACATGTGCAGGAGTGACTGTGTGGTAAGAAGTTTGCTTCCCAAACATATGGTCTCAGGTTCAGTCTCATGGCAACTTACGCAAGCGTCCCCTACCTTGGGCTGATCAAAGCATTGTGAGTGGATTTGGTAGATGGAAACTGAAAAAAATCCCATCATATATATATATATAAAGAAGCCCATTGTACATATATATATGTTTGTGTGACTGTGTTTGTCCCCCCACCATCACTTGACAACCGATGTTGGTGTGTTTACAACCCCATAAATTAGTGGTTCAGAAAAAGAGATGGATAGAATAAGTACTTGGCTTACAAAGGATAAGTCCTGGTGACAATTTGTTTGACGAAAGGCAGTGCTCAAGCATGGCCACAGTCACATGACTGAAACAAGCACACACACACACATATATATATAATCATCATTTCTGCTTAACGTCTGCTTGCCATGCTGGCATGGGTTGGATGGTTTGACTGAGAACTGGCAAGCTGGGAGGCTGCACCTGGTTCCAATCTGATTTGATAAGGTTTCTACAGCTGGATACCCTTCCTAACATTAACCACTCTGAGAGTGTAATATATACACGCATGCACATACACACACATACATATTCATACATATATATATATATATATATATATATACATATATATATATATATATATATATATATATATATATATATATATATATCAAGAGATTCAAATAACAAGTCGAATTTTAATAAGCTGCACTTTTTATGAGTCAGTATGTAAGAAGATACATACACTTTATATATTCTCAACAATACATTGTTTTGATATTTTGATACTGCATCCTCTGGCTTGAGTGCACAAATTTAGCCCTAGTATATATGCATGTATACACACATATTTCTGTAGATTGTTGTATATATATCTATATATTATACACATATAAATCCTTATGCATATGTATATTTACATATAGATATATATACATATATCATTATGGCATGAAATGTCGGTGTGCATGTATGGCAGAGTATAAGCGTCTTGAGAGAAAAATTGTGCAAAGAGTCATCAGAAGAGAGACATCTGTGGTGGTATCGTCATGTGATGCACATGGATGAAGACAACTGCATAAAGTGCTAGTTTCTAACTTTGGAGGGATCCTGTAGAAGTGTTAGACCCAAGAAGACATGGGATGAGGTGGTGAAGCATGATATCTGAATGTGGGGCCTCATTGAGGTGATGAGAAGTGATCATGACCTTTGGCAATTTGCTATGTTTGAGAAGACTCGTCAATCCAACTGAAATCGTAGTTGGGGCTTGTGCAGATGACACATTACAGCATCCCTGCCGGTGTCATATAAAAGCACCAGTGATGGTTGCATGTAGCAGGCACCCACTACACACTTGGAGTTGTTGCATTCATTAGGAAGGGCATCAAGCCAGATTCAGACTGGAACTTGGTGTAGCTCTCTGGCTTACCAGTTCCAGTCAAGCTTTCTAACCCATACCAGCATGGAAAGTTGATGATGATGATGATGGTGATAATGATGACGGTTGGATGAACCCCGAAAGGATGAAAGGCAGAGTCGACCTCAGTGGAATAATGTTTCTTATTTCTTTACTGCACAATGGGCTACCCACAGAGGGAACAAACAAGGACAGACAAAGGGATTAAGTCGATTATATTGACGCCAGTGTGTTACTGGTACTTCTTTAATCAACCCCGAAAGGATGAAAGGCAAAGTCAACCTCGGCGGAATTTGACTCAGAATGTAGTGGCAAACAAAATACTGCTAAGCATTTCGCCCAGCATGCTAAGTTTTCTGTCAGCTCACCACCTTATATACTCTGTTAAGTGAGCAAGACTTCTGTTTCTGTCTCTCTGTCACACTCTAACTGTTCACATTTAACACAAGAGCACCTCCTCCAATGCTTTCTCCCTTCTCAAAGATTTCTTGTCTTGCAAGTTACTTGGTGACCTAGCCAGTGCAGGTGCCACTTACAAAAGCATCCAGTCCACACTGTAAAGTGGTTGGCATTTGGAAGGGCATCCAGCTATAGAAACCATGCCAAAACTGACCTCATCTGTGTTGGTGCCACTTAAAAAGCACTCAGTCCACTCTGCGGGGTGGCTGGTGTTAGGAAGGGCATCCAGCTGCCAAAACCGACTAAGAAGTATGGTGCAGCCTTCTGCCTGGCCAGCTCCTGTCAAGCCATCCAACCCATGCCAGCATGGAAGGAGAACATTAAACGATGGTGATGATAATGATCAAGCTGTAGAAACTATGCCAAAGATGATACTGGAGCCT
>NC_142937.1:38025447-38026912 GCF_046866305.1 Octopus bimaculoides
ATGCTGTTGGTCACTGCTGCTGACCAATGCCAACAATAGCAACAATAACCATTGCTGCAGCAGCCAATGGCAATGCTGACAATATCAACAACAACTATGATGACGACGACGACGGCGATGATGACAAGTGATGATAATGGTGATGTTGATGACGACAACGTGACAAGACATTTATAAACTAAGATAGCTCCTGGTATTTGTAAATATGTGGGTTAGTTGGTTGATGTGTTGGTCCAAGTGTGTACATCTATTCAACTAAAGAATCTCAGATGGTGAATCTTTGAAATGCCTCACAAATCTTCACTGTGCCACTAACAAATTGGATTTGGAGAATCAATATGTATCCATGAATATATATATATCATCATCAGCATCATTGTTTAACGTCTGCTTTCCATGCTAGCATGGGTTGGACGATTTGACTGAGGACTGGTGAACCAGATGGCTACATCAGGCTCCAATCTGATTTGGCAGAGTTTCTACAGCTGGATGTCGTTCCTAACGTCAACCACTCCGATATATATATATATGTATATATATATATATATATACACACACATACATATACATATACACATACATATTTACATAAATACATAAATGCATATATAAACATGCATACACATACATGTATGTATGTATGTACGTATGTATGTATGTAAAATAAGTAGCAAAGAAGGTACAGGTTTCATCTAAAACTTTCAAATGTGGTACCATAGCATGGCTGCTGTCCAGAAATTGAAACTAGGAGCAAACATTCTTTCTCATATGTGCATACATGTGTGTGTGTGTGTGTGTGTATGTGTGCATACATGTGTGTGTATGGTGTAGGCACGAACATAGAGTAAATATGAAATTTACTCTGTAAAGATGCAGTTTTGGCATCTATTCCATTGCATGGCATCTTCTCCAATAGCTCCATATTGTGTCACCTCCACCCTCGATAGCCTTTGGTAGACCAGTTCCTTGTGAAAGAAACGAATACACAAAACTGGATGAGGGCCTGTCATCTATGTATATGTACATACATATACATATGTATGTATATGCGAAGGGGTGTTTGTGATGCAATAAACAGTAGTTTTGCAAGAGTAAGTTTTGCCTATAGTAAGTACTAGGCTCAAAAAATTAATAAGTACTGGAGTTTATTCAGTTGGTTTAAATTCTTCAAATTGGTGCTCCAGCATGTCCACAATCTTATGACCAAAACAGGTAAATGGCAAAAGATAAAACGTATATGTATACATACATATATATACATACATATATATATATATATATATATATACATACATATATATACATATATATATAACATACATATATATATACATACATATATATACATATATATATATACATATATATATATACATACATATATATATATATATATATATATACATACATATATATACATATATATATATACATACATATATATACATATATATATATACATACA
>NC_142937.1:38032412-38034912 GCF_046866305.1 Octopus bimaculoides
CACCAGGCTCCAGTCTGATTTGGCAGAGTTTCTACAGCTGGATGCCCTTCCTAACGCCAACCACTCAGAGAGTGTAGTGGGTGCTTTTACGTGTCACCCGCACGAAAACGGCCACGCTCGAAATGGTGTCTTTTATGTGCCACCCGCACAAGCCAGTCCAGGGGCACTGGCAACGATCTCGCTCGAAAATCCTACAGGAGCCAGTCAGGCGGTACTGGCAACGGCCACGCTCAAAATGGTGCATCTCATGTGCCACCCGCACAAGAACCAGTCCAGGGGCACTGGCAACGATCTTACTTGGCTTGCCGGGTCTTCTCACGCACAGCCCATTTCCAAAGGTCTCGGTCCGTAGTCATCGCCTCGGTGAGGCCCAATGTACGAAGGTCTTGCCTCACCACCTCAGCCCAGGTCTTCCTGGGCCTACCTCTTCCACGGGTTCCCTCAACTGTTAGGGTGTGGCACTTTTTCACGCAGCTATCCTCCTCCATTCTCACCACATGTCCATACCAGCGCAATCGTCTCTCTTGCACGCCACAACTGATGCTTCTAATGTTCAGCTTTTCTCTCAAGATACTTACACTCTGACGGGTATTCACATTGACATTACACATCCAACGGAGCATACTGGCTTCATTCCTTGCGAGCTTACGTATGTCCTCAGCAGTTACAGCCCATGTTTCACTGCCATGTAGCATGGTTGTTCGTACGCATGCGTCATACAGTCTGCCTTTTACTCTGAGTGAGAGTCCCTTTGTCGCCAGCAGGGGTAAGAGCTCTCTAAACTTTGCCCAGGCTATTCTTATTCTAGCAGCTACACTTTCAGCGCACCCACCCCCACTACTAACTTGGTCGCCCAGATAGCGGAAGCTATCGACTACCTCTAGTTTTTCACCCTGGAATGAGATAGAAGTTGTTTCCTGTTTGTTTGCAGTCTTTATTGCACCTGAACATCTGCCACAAACAAAAACTAACTTGCTAGTTAACCTGCCTTTGATGTTGCTGCACCTCTTATGTGTCCATAGCTTGCACCATATATATATATATATATATATATACCCTACATTTCTTTATATCTCTCTTTTTCCTTTATTCTGAAATTGATTTTGCAAGTAAATAAAAGAGAAGAAAGAACATGTAGACATAAAAGAACAAGGAGATAAATGAATAAATATGATGAAAAAGAAAAAGAACAATGAGAATTAGGAGAAGTATGGAAGAAAATTATTGCCAGGTGGATGTACTATATATGACCATATAGACCAGCTTGCAGATGATTTTTCATATATTGCATTCAATGGTTTTAATATTGATTCCTCTTATAAATTTTTATTTATAATGTCTTGTTCAGAATTGAAATATGAATTTGTATTTTTAAATTATTAGATATTTGCAGCAGTACTTTTCCCTTCATTAGCGTAAGAAATATCTTTGAACTTATAGAACATCACAGGATATCATTGGCTATACAATTTGAAAGTGGGGATAGTCACATTTGGAATGCTTTGACCCTTACTAATGATTTTCTTTATGAAATTGTACTTTGCATATTTTCCTTTAATTGTCTTCATAAATAGACACAGATTTACAATAGTTCTTCCAGTTGCATTATAATAATTATAATAAACTAACTGGATCTTTAGAAATTCCATAGTGTAAGTTAGAATATTTGAAAACATTATGGTATTAGTTATTATAGCAAGAAATTTCAAACAATTATTTTGAAATCCTGCCATTTAATCAAATATAATATTTAATCGAATATAATCATTTAATTGAATATAATCAAAATGAACTTAGAAGGTATTGCTTATTTTCATTCTTTGTGAATCTACTCAAGTTAATGGTTCCTCATGAAGATAACATGGACACTGCTCGGGCTCAAGAGATTGATCGTTATGTAAACTTCCTCAATGGATGTGAAGACACAGGTTGAAAAGCAGAGCATCTTCCAATCAGAGACAGACAGACAGACAAAACCACACCAGCACAGAGTTAATATCTATTTCCAGCAGGGTAGGCTGAAATAACATTAAAGGAAGTGACTTGCTCAAGAACACAATGGATTGTCCACTCCAGGAATCAAACACCAGGAATTATGCCACTAGCACAAGCAAGGTTGCCATGTAGATTGCAAAACTAGAAACTCTGAAGGGCACAGCTTTATGTTAGAATCGAAGGGGTCAAAGAAGAACATGTTTCTTGTTGTAGAGGAACTACATTAGTGATCTGGTTGAGCTGGAAGGAGATGAACATTGTGGTAATGAGGAGTCTGGGTTGATCTTCAAGGTACTTGAGTAGAAGTCAGTGGGGAAAGTGGATGTAGAAGTGTGAGTTGGTGAAATTTGCAAGAATGTAAGTGGGAGTGAGTGAAAGGGAGTGAGTGAGGAGAGGGGCATGTAGGTGATGACTGTAAAGAATGGATAGGTTTAAAGGGTGGTCATATGGAACGGTGGACAAGGAGTGGGGGATGACCTTTGATGCATGAGTTGGGGGAGGTAGA
>NC_142937.1:38044912-38074912 GCF_046866305.1 Octopus bimaculoides
ATATCTAAGATTTTAATCTAAAATTTAAATTAAATAACATATTACATAAATAAATCATAGAAATATTAATCTAAAAATTTAAAACGATAATATACAGTATGGAAGTATAAATGTAAAGAATTAGTGCTAGTACATAGACTATGTGCGTTCCATGGCTGAAATAGGACAACATAAAATCATAAGCAAATTCTATCTAAGTACATTAGAAGCGGGAAATAATTTTACTCTCAAAATCAGTCACTCTTCTGGTCAAATCCCTAAGAAAATACCTAAAATCATTCAAAGAATAAACATAAACATGAGAAATAAAAATATATATATATAAAGAGACAAAATCTGTAAACTAATCCCTACATTAACGGTATTAATATAATTATTAAGAGTTACAATCTAAAAATATTATAGTAAACAAGGTTAAAACATTAAGGAATAAGTAGATAATAGTAAAAAAAAATGTGTTAGTGTACAAAATTACTAAAAGACGGATATCAATATTGTTTATAAAATTAAAATAAGAAAACATGACTTATCTGCCGGCTGGTAACTAAAAAAAACCAAAATGACTTCGCTATAGAATTTATACTAAAAGGTCACGTGATAAATATGACGCCTATTACCCAGAAGTACATGCGTATTATAATTACTAAAATAATAACGAAAATATCGAAAAATAAAATAAAAAGTCTCTTGAGGATTAAAAATACTAAAATACTTAAACTTGCAAATTAACGCAGAGTAATAACTATACACATACGAAAATTCTATATTACGTAAATAATGCTATGAAAATTAATACTGAAAAGTCACGTGATAAACATGGCGTTCATTACCAGAGGTAAATACGTGTTATAATTACTAAAATAATAACGAAAATATCGAAAAAGAAAATCTAACTAAAATTTTAATTTATTGAAGATTAATAATACTACAATACTTAAAACTCTCAGATTTACGCAGAATAAAAACTATACCAAATACGAAAGTTATATATTGCTTAAATAATGTTATGAAACATTGTAAAAGATTGCTGCACATATTAACGTTGAATACTTAAAGTAAAGGTCGTTATATGTTCCAATGTTGTATAATATTGTGATGATTAAAGTGTATTCTAAAGTTAATTTGAGGTATTTTACGTTACTGATCATAACTATAAGTTGGTACCTAATACTAGGTTTAAACAAATAAATTAGTTATCTAAACTTTTTATATAAGTAATTTAATTTATGTCTGCATTTAATATGACGTTCATCGTGGGAGTTAAATCAATTTTTTTATTAGCTAATAATATCTCTTTAAATTGTTAGGACATAATAATAAGAATTTATTCCCTATCCTATATGATTTAGGCTTGCAAACTATTTCCCATTTTAACTCGTATTCTATTCTTTTTGATTTAAGTTCCCAAATTTATTTACTAAGGCCCGTAGGGTTCATTAAATTTATATATATATATATATATATATATATATATATATATATATATATATATATATAAATTTCTTGAGAACAATTTTTCTTAGTCGTCAAACCATATGGGGTCTACATTTAGCATATTAGGAGTCCACTTAGTGGCCATTCCTCTTATATGTATGTAATATATCTATGATGAGGTTCTTTTAGTTTCCATCTACCAAATCTACTCACAAGACTTCAGTTGGTCCAGGGCTATAGTAGAATACAGCCAAGGCATCATGCAGTGGGACAGAACCAGAGACCATGTGCTTAGGAAGCAGGGCGTGAAGTCTAGTGTTTAGGGCATTGAGCTCATGATTCTAAAATTGTATGTTCGATCCCTTGAATGGGCAGCATGTGTTTCCTTGAGTAAGGCACTTTATTTCCAATTGCTCCAGTCTGCATAGTTGTAAATAAGTACCATCTTAGCACTGTTGGAGCTTTCTCTCTCCTCCTCCGTCACATCGTTAGTAATCTTCTGCTTCAGATGTGGCAAGGCTGAGAAGGTGTCTATGTATGCTCACAACTACACAGGCAACAAAAACAATTATCAAAAGCATAGTATAACCTACAACGGAATTTCATATTCATTCACAAATGATTGGTAAGCTTTACACACACACATGTGCACACATACACACACACACACACAATAAGTAGTTAGAAATATGAAAGCTATCTCAGCAGGAAATCATGCTAAATTCATGAGAGTGTTACAAATCAATGAAAAACAATAACCTGGGTTAGAATACAAACACTTATAATGTCAGTGCTGTGTACGATACTAATTTGGCCAGCTGTTCACATCTGGTGATGTGTAACATGACCAGGTCCCTTCAAATGTTACAAGTTATTGCACCAAGTCTCTTCATTTCAGATGCAGCTGATAAGTATCAAGCGAGCCATCTACCACTAGAAATCCTCTTTTTTCTTTAAGTAATAAAGTTTCCATGCTACTAGCATTAATATTGACACTAGACCTTGGAGATGCTAGAACAGAAGTAGTGCAGATGTTTGCAGTATATGTGTAGTGAGATAGAATGGAGACCCAGCTGAATTGCTGCAAATAAGAAACAGTGATACAACTTTTTCTTGACTGGAAACAGTATTGGAGAAAGCAGAGTATCTCGATTGTTGGGTAAAGTAAATAATACTGTCAGTGTTTGTGACAGAAAAATTAACTTAGACCAGCTATGGATAACCCAGATGTACAAAAGAACCATTTCTGAGATTTTCTCCTTCAGAATACTGTTAATAACAGACAGGAACCTCTGACTTAAACAGACAGTTTGGGCAATGCTATACTAGTCACTCTGAAGGTACATAGAGGTAATGGATATGTACAAGAAATAAAAAGTTTCTTGAAATTGTGTGACACAAATTATCAAAACATGTGCATCTCTAAGTTCAGAAAGCTAGTTTGTCACCTGACATTACCTTTCAATCTGGTGAAGACACAAGCTAGACAGATTTCTTTCCCACTAGAAAATAGGATAAAAATCTGGCTGCAAAATATTAGTTTATTTTAGAGTAAAGAATGTTTCTCTCAGCATATTGTTTAGTGACCTGAAGATAAGAGCTAGGACTCAGAGACACAAGATAACTTGGAACAGGAAGCTTTTAAGATGAGTGAGATGATGGGTATAACAAGAAGGCAGAAGTGATAGGAATTTATTGCTTGGAGAACAATTGAGAATTTCTATAAGATAATCCACTGTGAAGTGAGAGTAGATCTGTGGATGGAGCAAGTTTAGGAAAAAAGGAACTATTCAAATTAGTTGTGACTGAGGGACCAGTAATTAAAGTTGGCAGTGATATATTTGAAAAGAAAGTTATCAAAATATCAAGAGATTGTTGCTGAAATACTGACAATATGTAGCTAAGTAAAGTACATACTAGCTAATTGAATTATCTAACAAGTAATACGGGTAAGTGACATTCACAGTAATTGATGTAACTGTATCAAGATTAACAGCTCGGAGTCAAAGAAGATAATCCATAAAAAAGTAGCTACAGAGGCCTCAAATAAATGGATAAAGTTATGTAAATAACAAAAAAGAAAGAAAATATTGAAATGCAACTAATTAAGAAGAGAAGTAGCTCAATGGGTAATGCTGACATCTTGTTCTGACTAAGAACATCTTACCTTATAAGCAAGTCTCTGTACCCAGAGAAGGAACTTAAAAGGACCTCAAAAAATTTGTAAGGTGAGAGTTGCCAATGAGTTTAGTAATTAATTTAGTGTTTGTTGTAGCAGACACCCCCAGGCGAGAAGTGGGCTGGTCCACTACTAATAAATAGTAGAATGACACAGTCAGTAGAGTCAGTTGGCAAAGGTATGCCATTCGGACCAGTCCCATAGAAATGACAAAATACGTTGTCATCATGGGAGATATCAGTGGTGACAAGGGTTTGGACAATATTGCCACTGGGACATATCAGTGTTTAAAGAAGGTGCAATTGTGAGGTAGTGAGTTCGATTCCCAGACCAGGCTGTGTTGTGTTCTTGCGCAAGACACTTTATTTCACATTATTCTAGTTTGCTCATCTGTAGAAATGAGTTGCGATATCACTGGTGGCGAGCTGTATCGACCTTTGCCTTTCTCTTGAATAACATCAGTGGTATAAAGAGGGGAGGCTGGCATGTATTGGTGACTTCTGGTCTTCCATAGACAACCTTGCCCAGATTTGGGCCTCGGAGAGTAATTTTCTAGGTGCAATCCCATGGTCATTCATGACCGAAGGTGGTCTTTACCCTTACAGTTCTTGAGACCATTAAAGAAGAGTTCAAGACTGGTTGTCTGTAAGAACTACTGAATGCTACTCACCTACTTCCTATAGTTGAATCCGCCACAGAATTTAGAGAAAAATTCCAAATGTAGTAACAGAGTGATTTTAAAGTAAACTTAGCAAAGATAGGGGTTGTGTTTAGCAGAAAAGAAGACAGATCCATATTGCCAAATGGGAAAGTGACTATACTCTTTATGCTGGAAAGAAATTCTTAGAATTGCCATATGGCATGCCTAATGTAAACTTTGATTGTGCAAAAATTATGGTGGACTCCTAGGCATGCTGAAAGAAAAAACTTTCTATGAAAATGACTGAATTCATCGAAAGCTTTCTAGAAATAATTAACAGGTTCTGGTACATAAATAACCAAATCAGTGGGCGTTCTGATAGAAGAGTAGTCATGGTAAGAATGAAATGGTTTCTGCTGCCCACAAAAAAGATTTTCTCTTTGCAGGTAGGGCAGATTGTAAGAAGTATGCGAATGATATTGCTTGGTGTAGAATATATGGATTCAATGTGGGAGATGTTTGAAGGCTGGAAAGAAATGAGGTGAGCATACTCTGTTGGATATGCAATGTTAGATTGAAAAATCACAAGACAGAATTGGACTGAGAGAAGAAAATTAATGTGATTATGAGATAATGATATAATGAAGGAAATTGTTGTATTCAATGCTCAGGTGTACAAAAACATATAATAAATAGGCCATCAGGTGTACTCTTGGGGGATTTCAGGAAGCATGTAAGCTTTGAAGGATGCAGTGTCTCGACAGCTAACAACTGATGTGGGGAGTTTATTCCATGCTTCAGTAATTCTGAGCATGCAAAAAATGTTTCTGAAAGTCATGGGTGCTGTGTTGTTTTTTGATTTTATAAGCATGTCTGCGAGTGTTTGTCATTTAGAATTCAAAGAGGTGCCCAAGGTTGTCGCTGGAAAGATGGTGGATAATCTTGTGGGTGTCTACCAAGTCAGTTGCCAGATGTCTGAGTTTCAATGTATCCATGCCCAGGGAAGCAAGACGTTCAGAGTATGGTAGATGTCTGACAGCGGGTATTCGTTTTGTTGCACATTTCTGAACAGTTTTCAGGAGATTTATATGCTGAGCATGAAAGAAAGAACATGTATGTAGAAGAGAAGCTTGTACTGGTTTAGTCATACGACATGTACAAAGGATGATGGTTAAGTAAAGAAACACCTAGCAATCAAAATAGATGGTAGTTATTGAAAAGGATGTTTGTGGTAGTCACAGGAAGAGACACTGAAGTTTGGTCTCAGGATGTAGATATTCTTGAAGTTGTTGGTAAAAAAATAGCAACCAGTGGTGAGATGCTGCATAGAAGAAAACATCTCCAGCATGTATATGCATAATATTCATAGAAACATAAATCTGAGGTGATAACATTATATATGTGTGGTGTATATTATGCATATAGATACATATATGATGTAGTTCACATATATCAAAAAAGTATGTGTGTACGTGTGCATGCACTTATCTATCTATCTATCTACCTACCTACCTACCTATATATATATATATATATATATATATATATATATATATATATATATATATATATATATATATATATATATATAGGTAGATATATATATATATATAGATAGATATAGATAGGTAGATAGATAGATAGATAGATAAGTGCATGCACATCTATATATATATATATATATATATATATATATATAGAGAGAGAGAGAGAGAGAGAGAAAGAGAAATAAATAGATAGATAATCGTAAAGTTAAATTCTATCTATCTATATATGTATGTATATATACATATATCTATCTATCTATCTATCTATATATATATATATATATGCAGAGAGAGAGAGGGGGGGATAACTTGATAGATAGATAGATAGACATAAAGTTAAATTCTGATCAATTGTGTCATAAAAAGTTATAAAATATTTATAGAAGCTGCGTGCTTCAGTGTCTCCTTTTCTGTCATCCTATATTCATGAACTATGTGTTTGTGTAAAAGGACATATTAAATATGCATGGCACTTAACACCAGAGACCCTCATTTTGGAAACATTAGCTTTGTAGAATATTTTCCTCATCACAAGAAAAATAAAATATATTTAGTTATTTTATTATCAGTGAATTTCTCTTATCTCATCACTTTTTCACTTTTTTGTTAATATTTTGTTTATTTTTGTAAAATGACACATATTAATATGTGTCATCTGTGAATATCTCTGTATGTATATTTCTCACTGGAAAATCCAAATGCGCGCCTGTGTATGTGTGTGTGTGTGTGTTTGTGTGTATGTGCGCACACACGTGCATGTCTGTATAGATAGATAGATATCATTCATTCATACATACACATAGATATACATATATACACACACATATAAATATATGCATATGAGATATGTATATATATACATTATACATATATCTATATATCTAGATCTAGACCGCACTCTCTCTCCCTCTATCAATCTATCTACACACATACACACACACTCACGCACATATACACAATATACACACGTGTGTGTGTGTGTGTATGTGTGTACTTATATATGCATATGTGTGTGTTCTACTTCTATAGAAAGCAATTTTGAACATCCTCAGATGAAACAATAAAGTGTCATTTCATAGAAACAGAAGCAGTCTCTATTTCTATTTTACAGAAACTGTCTCTATTTCTGTAGAGCATAAAAGTTAAGACTGCAACGAATCACTGTTGCTACTGAGACACCAGACAAATGTAGCTCTTATGCGTCTCCAGTATACACATACATATAAATTCAAATATCCACAATATATTTGCTAACTTCATTACAATTACTATATATATATTACACATGCACACTCGACACTCAAGCGATTAAAACATGTGCTAAAACAAAATGATGATGAAACCCATGACATACGAGTATCTGGTATACCCTGTAGTTGCAAGGATGTTCTGGACGAATTGACTTGGCATATCTCCATGCACTAGCATATCTAGAGTGTGTGCCACCCAGTGTGGCCCTTCTGTTTGCCACCCCTGGACCCCACAAAAATCATTGTCTACAACAGACCCTAAAGTGCCAACCCTTTAAAAGCACCGCTCAGAGTGGACCACTCCTACCACTCGCCCACCCTACCCCCAGCGACGCTAGTGTCTCCATGGCATGCCCATGAGTGAAGGCTATACCATGGAGATAAGCAGTAGTTATTTCTATGTAGTGGTAAGAAATAGCAACCAAATTTTAATCTATTCAAACCCTACTATCATGAAGTAAGCGAAAGGCCATATTCGATAATACCGGGTTGTCCGGAAAGTTCGTGCCAATTTACAGTAGCTTACCTTTCGACTTATTTGCCATGAAACAACCTCAATTCTGGGAAGAGGGTATTTTCAAGTTAAAGGAAAGATGGAGACGCATTGTGCAAAATAAATGGTTCATATTTGGTTGATTAAAAATGCAATGGCAAGTATTTATTGACCTTT
The DNA here is from genome assembly GCF_046866305.1 of Octopus bimaculoides. NCBI lineage: Eukaryota > Metazoa > Mollusca > Cephalopoda > Octopoda > Octopodidae > Octopus > Octopus bimaculoides. The sequence continues at coordinate 38,052,633 of NC_142937.1, forward strand.
TTCTTTCCTTTAAAAATCGGCACAAACTTTCCAGACAACCCAATATCTTAGCTGTTAGCTCCCTGAAAATAAATGTCCAAACCAAAAGTTCTTAAGTGCTCTGATATGGGACCACAGTGCCCAGCTATCCTGGTGCACCACATATGATATCCAGGTGTTTTGTTAATGTTTATAAGTATGAATTGCTATGGTTGGCCTTCTTTTTTTCGTCATGGTTGATGGTATTGCAGAGATTTGACCACCTCTACTGTTCCTAGGTTGTGTTCCAGAAGCCAATGCCAAGTTCCAAGTACAATTACCACAGCCTTTCCCTCATGGGTATGCCATGGAGATATGCCAAATCAATTCATCCACAGCATCCATGCAACCACAGAGGCACCAGACACTGGTTAAGTATAACTGTGCATTTCTGATTCAGGCCCCTCTCTCTGAATTTGCTGAAGATGATTTAAATATAGGCTGATAAAGGATTTAAATAATCTCCACCAACGACTGAGCACCTTGTGATAAATAAAACAAGGTTAATAAGCCAATGTTCTATAATTTTTTTTTTTAATGTTTAAATTTTGCAAAAAGTCTTTTAAAAGTTCCAGGCAAATGCTTGATCCTCAATATGCTACGAAATAAAAAATTTATTGGGAGACAGTTAGATGGTCACAGGTTGAACCCTTTATATCATAGATATGCTCAGTCAGAGGAATTCATGAGTTTCAATAACAATAGGAGCACAACAACATCCAAATCTACAAATTTATGCAAAATTAGATAGTAGTAAAAGGTGAGAAAGAAATATCAAAGATATATACAGGGAACAGTTCTATATGTAGACCTGTCTTATCACCTTAAGTAAGGAAATGGTCCAACCATAAATGTCATTATCATCATTTTACAAATGATTTTCCATGCTGGTATGTCATTTGTGCTTCTGATATGATTAGTTGGAACTTACTTCATCAAAAGTACATCCCATCAGGTCTGAACTGGAATTAAACGACAAGAACAAGAACAACAACAAACTAGCAATGAGCAACACAGAACCATTAGCTAATTTTTAAATGGTAAAATAAAGCTTTAATGCTTTAGCATTCAAACTGGCCACATCCAGCCAAAATATTCCACCTAATACACGTTCAGATTGGCTACATCCAGGCTCTCACACCTATCCTACAATGTCAGTTTAAAAATAAGCAATCATTTCATTGAAATCTTGAAGTTACAAAACTGCCTGATTAATTCACAACAATGTGAATAAATAAGCATAACATTTGACAGACTAATCTGAATGGTAAAGGGTATTTTGTTTCCATTATTACTTAGTTAGATAAAAAGGGCACTGCTGATAACTTCACTAAATCCTACAATTCTGGTGAGGTCAATGCAGATGTTATTTTGCTCTACACTGTCTCAGATAAGCATGTGTATGTACATATACACATACAGTAGGTAAACTCATACATACATGTACATATATCAATTTTCAATAAAACACATCTCAGTGAGTGTTTGCATGTGTGTGTGTATTTATTCATATATATATATATATATATATATATATATATATATATGTATATATATATATATATATATGTATATATATATATATATATATATATATATATATATATATATATATATATATATATATATATATATATATATGTATATATATATATATATGTATATATATATATATATGTATATATATATATATATGTATATATATATATATATATATATATATATATATATATATATATATATGTATATATATATATATATGTATATATATATATATATGTATATATATATATATATATGTATATATATATATATATATATATATATATATATATATATATATATATATATATATATATATATATATATATATATATATATATATGTATATGTATATATATATATATATATATATATATGTATATATATGTATATATATATATATATATATATGTATATATATGTATATATATATATATATATGTATATATATATATGTATATATATATATGTATATATATATATGTATATATATATATGTATATATATATATGTATATATATATATATATATATGTATATATATATATGTATATATATATATATATATATATATATGTATATATATATATGTATATATATATATATATGTATATATATATATGTATATATATATATATATGTATATATATATATATATGTATATATATATATGTATATATATATATATATGTATATATATATATGTATATATATATATATATGTATATATATATATGTATATATATATATATATATGTATATATATATATGTGTATATATATATATATGTATATATATATATGTATATATATATATATATGTATATATATATATATATATATATATATATATGTATATATATATATATATATATATATATATATATATATATTTATATATATATATATATATTTATATATATATATATGTATATATATATATATGTATATATATATATATGTATATATATATATATGTATATATATATATATATGTATATATATATATATATATATATATATATATGTATATATATATATATATGTATATATATATATATATGTATATATATATATATGTATATATATATATATATATATATATATATATATATGTATATATATATATATATATATATATATATATATATATATATATATATATATATATATATATATATATATATATATATATATATATATATATTTGTGTGTGTGTGTATATACATATGCATATGTGTGTGTATATATAAATATATGTATATATCTGTATACATACACACACATTTATTTGCATGCACTTCTACTTTGCTCATTAAGTAATGCACTCATGCATATTAGAAGAATGACAGTAAAATTGAAATCTGTATTCTATCAATATGTATGATACTATAAACTACAATTTTATGCGCACTTCATCCACATTAACAGGTAACTATTTTAACACCTGATTAATTGAGAGCAGAAATATAAACCAGTGGTCTGTATCTAAGTGTTTTAATGTGACCTGTCATTCTGTCATGATTAATAAAGGATTATTATACAGATTATATTCTCTTGAGAGTAATTTTAAACATGACTTTGTACCACCCATCACATGATGATCGAAATACTGCGCTCTATGACCCACTTCTTATGTCCCATTCTAAGTGCATTCTATGTCCCACATCACCTTGTTATGATAGTTCAAATTGATGAGGCTTTTGCATGAATGAGAAGGAATCTTTGAATGAGAGGAAGAAATGTTTCAGCTTGCTCTTTTGTTCTTCCATCTGTCGTTTGTTTCTAACCATCATAGTTCATGCTTTGCTGGAGCACTGATATTAAGGCATTGAATAAATTATCATAATAATATACAGCATGTGGTATATGAGGAGGTGCTAAAAAGTTCCTGGCTTTGGGTAAAAAGAAAACATAGGAGGATCAGATACTTATGATTCTATTCAACATATTCTCCTCTCGGATTCACACATTTATTGCAGCAGTCCTTCAGTTTTTCTAAGCCCTGAAAAAGAAACTCAAAAAGTTGGGCATCCTACCAAGCCTTTTGCAATACCCTTCAAACCAGCAACTTTTCAGTACCCCTGCTGTAACATTCTAATTTATATGATGTCAGTATGGAAAGGGGATCACAATGATGATGATAATGGGTAATGACAATGATAATGATGATATTGATAATATCAATAATGATGATGAAGATGACGATAATGTTGATAATGATGATGGAAATAACCATACTGATGATAACAATGTTGATGATATAATGGTGGTGGTGATGCTGATGAGGATATTGGTTGTGTGATTACATTTTATAATTTACTATAAATATTGATCTGTAATACTGAACCAAGAACCTAAGACCTAAAAGAACTATATTGCAAGACAATTTTTGCAGATGCTCTAACAATTCTGCCAAACAATTGCCTATAATAATAATGATGATGATGATGATGATGATTTCTTTATTAACCACAAATTTTTACATTAACAAAAACATTATGGGCAGCACAGGACATAACAAAGAATGTGTGTTTGTATGTGTGTGTATTGTGAGGGATTTGCGTGTAAACTAGACTAACAAAATATAATAAAAAACAAAATCAACAATGTGCAATCTTCAATAAGAAGGAGATGTTCAAGGGCTGCTCATGAAAAAAACCTCCTGTACTTACACCTTAGAACCATCATGGCGTCTCATGTGGCTTTTTAAATCAGACAAGTTTTTGAAAAGACACCTACATAGATTGCATATATTTTAAAATCACATGCATCATCATCATCATCATCATCGTTTAACGTCCGCTTTCAATGCTAGCATGGGTTGGACGATTTGACTGAGGACTGGCAAGCCAGAAGGCTGCACCAGGCTCCAATCTGATCTGGTAGAGTTTCTACAGATGGATGCCCTTCCTAACACCAACCACTCCGAGAGTGTAGTGGGTGCTTTTATGTGCCACCGGCATGAGGGCCAGTCACATGGTACTGACAACGGCCATGCTCAAATGGTGTTTTTTAAGTGCCACCTGCACAGGAGCCAGTCCAGCGGCACTGGCAACGACCTCGCTTGAATGATTTTCTAGCATGCCACCAGCACAAGTGCTAGAAGGCAACGCTGATATATATATATATATATATATATATATGACAGGCTTCCACAGTTTTGTCCTCCAAATTCATCAACAAGCCATTTGTTGGCTAAAGGCCATATTAGAATAGTAGAGTGTACCCATCTGAGGTGCTATGTTGTGCAACTGGACCTGACACCACATGGTTGCAATGTGAGCTTTTTAAATACGCACGGCCATTCCACACACAACTGGAGAAAACAATACCAGATATCATCAATTACCATCACTACTACTACCACCACCAACAGCACCAGCACTACCATCTCTAAGGACAATGCCCCTACCAACAACATAAACAACAACAACAATAACAACAACTACAGCAATGAAATACCAATCAACTCTCCATCAAGTTAATTAATACTGTCTTAAATAAGAAACGAACACAATAGAAAATGTTTCCCACATACTGTAAAAAAGACATAGTCATGAACAGAATATCTTTCATCACAGGTGTCTGCACAATGAGAACAGATCTACGGTTGAACAACAGCATCAAACATACTTTGAAACAATAGGAAGACACAGAGATATCAGTCAGACATGTACGCATGTGTATATGTGCTTGTGTGAGTGTATATATGAGTGTGTATATATATATATATATGTGTGTGTGTGTGTATGTATGCATGTATGTATGTATGTATATATATGTGTATATGTATATGTGTGTGTGCATTATGTCATCATCATCATCATCATCATCATCATCGTTTAACGTCCGCTTTCCATGCTAGCATGGCTTGGACGATTTGGCTCAGGACTGGTGGACCAGGAGGCGACACCAGGCTCCAATCTGATTTGGCAGATTTTTACAGCTGGATGCCCTTCCTAAGGCCAACCACTCCGAGAGTGTAGTGATGCTTTTATGTGCCACCGGCATGAGGGCCAGTCAGGCAGTACTGGCGACAGCCACGCTCAAAATGGTGTATTTTACGTGCCACTGGCAACAGCCATGCTTGAAATGGTGTATTTTAAGTGTCACTTGCACAGGAGCCAGTCCATCCGCACTAGCAACAATCTCGCTCAAATGTCTTGTATATATATATATATATATATATATATATATATATATATGTATATACACACACACATGCACACGCACAAACATGGGCATATGTATCATACATCCCCATGTATATATATGTGTATATATGTATATATATATATATATATATATATATATATATATATATATATATCATACATTTGTGTGTGTGTTTGGAAATCCAAAGTCAGTGTTTTCTGCCTTTTGGATGGGTGTTGATCAGGAAAACCAACCATCCTCAAAAATGATGCAGTGATAATAGCAACTGAAGAGAATCCATGACAGACTATCAGGGATTTATACCAGAGACTTAACAAATCTTGGTCCACTATGCAAGATAATCTCAGGCACATTGGGAAAGTGTATAGAGAAAGGAAGTGGGTCCCACATCCTGAATTCGATAATGCAAGGCCACATTCACAATAGTTAAACAAAGGAAAGATAAATTCATTAGGCTCAGAAGCTCTAGTTCACCTGTACTACTCACACATCTATCACTATCAGCTTTCACTTATTCAACTCACTAGAACCCTTTATGATTGGTAAAACCTTCAGGTAAAACCTATGGTGATGTCAAAACAACTTTCCAACCATTTTTCCCTTCTAAAGAACCTGATTTGTTGGCCGAAGATTTCAGAAAACAGGGAAAACGTTATTGATAATAATAGCAATACACACCATATCCTAACACATATATAAAAACTCTCATGTATAAGGAACCCCTAACTTTTTTGGTTTAAAATTTGGAATAAAAGTTTTCTAAGAGATTATAATACTATACGTGTATAAGAAACTCCAATATTTTTTAACCTAATTTTTGACAAAATACATGTTAAAATACGATGTATATGTGTACGTGTGTGTGCGTGTCCATGTCTTTGTCTCCCAACACCTCTTGACAACCAATGCTGTTGTGTTTACATCCACAAAACTTAACGGTTCAGCAAAAGAGACCGATAGAATACATACTAGGCTTCAAAACAAAAGATAAATAAATGAGTGGTAGGATTGATTAGTTCAACTGAAGTTCTTCAAGGCAATGTTCCAGTATGACTGCGGTCTAATGACTCAAATGAGTGAAAAATGAATGTGTGGTAAGAACCTTGCTTCCCAACCACATGTTTCCAGGTTCAGTCCTACTGCCTGGCACCTTGGGCAAGTGTCTTCTGCTATAGCCTCAAGCCAACCAAAACTTTGTGAATGAATTTGGCAGATGGAAACTGAAAGAAGCCCATCATATATATTCTCTTATTCTCTTATTTGTTTCAGTCATTTGACTGTGGCCATGCTGGAGCATCGCATTTAGTCAAATAACTGAAACCTTTAAAAGAATAAAAGAATACAAGAATATACATGCATGTGTACCTACATGCATATAAATGCATTAATATATTATATATACATATATATATATGTGTGTGTGTATATATATGTCTATATATGTGTATGCGTATATATATATATATATATATATATATATATACATATGTATATATATTAATATAATATATTAATACTGTAATATATACCCTGCTTGCATACAGATAGTATGTGTATCTATTGCTAGTTATCTACATAGCTATCTTTCTGCATATATGATAGCCATGTATATCTATATATGCATATATGTGTGTGACTGTATAGACAAACACACACACACACACACACATATATATATACGATGATACATGCATGTATAGATATATATTTAGGTGGGTGTATATATACATATCCAAATGAATTAACATGTTTCCATTTATACTGTTTATGGTAAAATAAAGAAATCATGATCAAGTCCAAGATATGAAGATACCAGAAGGAAAGCAAGGAGAGTAGAGAGAGAGAGAGAGAGAGAGAGAGAGAAGGAAAGAGAAAGAGAAAGAGAAAGAGAGAGCAATACAGAGGGAAGTTGGTTTCGGTGAAGCTTTGCGCAAGGTGTTGTATGTCTAATGTGGTCTCTGATTTCAGCATTCAATCTATTGAGTCAATAATTGAATAAAACATGAGAGAGAACCAACCCATCAAGGTTTCATATTTCACATTATTACAATGGTTTGGAATATATTAATGTCGTATGATCAATTTTTAGTTTTCATCTTCTCACCCTTATCATTGTTGTTGTTGTTATTGTAGTATGTTGTTTATTTTCTTTACTTTTTTTTGTGTTTTTCTTTTTTATTATTTCAGTGGACTTGCAGGGTATTTTGGGGGTGGAATATGGAGTGGGGGGTTTTTGATTCGGTTTTTAGATTTATTATAAATTTATGATTTTTTTTTTGTGCGTGTGTTTGGGTTATATTTAGTTTTTTTGTTGTTTCTCATTTTTAGATGGATTATCTGTTGCTCAATTTCATTTATTCATGTTGATGATGGTGGTGGTGGTGGTGAGGATGATGATGACAGCAAGTGTAGTAAAGATGACACTGCTGTTGCTGCTGCTGTCGATGATGATGATGATGATATTGGTTATAAGTTTTACACAGCACTGCAGTATCTTAGAGACAGGACAGTGAAAACTAATGTCTGTTACATATGTTTGTTTATTTGTATGTGCACGTATATATGAGTAATTTGCACTCACACACATCCATATATATGTAAGTGCATGTATGTATATATATATATACACATGTATGTATATGTGTGTATATATATATATATATATATATATATATATATATATATATATATACATGCATAGATAGATAGATAGATATATACATATATATATATATATATATATATATATATATATATATATATATACATGCATAGATAGATAGATAGATAGATATATACATATATATATATATATATATATATATATATATATATATATATATATATATACATGCATACATACATGTATACATACAAACAGTCATACAATTATATGCATACATATACTTATTTTTCTCTCTCTCTTTCTCTCTCCCCCCTCTCTCTCTATATATACACATATATATATTTGTATATAACTTTAATGTGACAGAAATCCATGATAAATATCTCCATGTCAGTGATACTTCCAGTGATGACAATGATGATGTTGGTGATGTGTACAATGATGATGTATGCAACGATGATGCTCGGACACCATGCAAGAGACAAATAAATGTTGGCAGCAGACACTTGTCATATGTCTTGTCTACTTCTTCATACAATTTGTGGCATTTAATACAGTCATATGATTAGGATCAACTCCAGTTTTTGCCAGTGAAAACTATCTGTGATGGAGAGATTTCTAATCAAAACAGAATTTAGATGAGTCAGTCATGCACTTATTGTTGTTGTTATTTAGTACTAGATCAATCCTTATCCAGTAAACCTATGGTAGAAAATCTTCTCATTGTGACAATCTCATCTTTTATTCTGACATGGTAGATCTCTCTTAGTAAAAATGTTGTTGGTATAAAAATATTTTTAATCAAAGCACAGTCCTGCTGAGCCAAACATGCAGTTGTTTATCTTGATGTTGTAATTGTTTTTGTTTATACGTAGATCAGTCCTGATGTTGCAGTCCTATGACAAATGATGTATCAGCTACAACAAACCCATCTTTATTTCCGACATGGTATATCTATGTCCTTATCAACTAAACTGCCTTCAAATCACTCAGCTTCTTCCCCACAAGCACAATGTCTCCTTCATCCATTTCTATTTCTACTATAATGGCTCCTGTTCCTCAGATGTTGCTGGTCAGGAACTCTTCACCCACTTGTCTCTCCACTTCTTATCAACCTTGTTGAGTACACCCCCACTAGATTGTGCACTAACCATGGTTCTCAATTTTTCCTCCCCAGAACATCCCTAAAGCTTACAGGCATGCTACTCAAATCAAGCCTGTGTGCTCCATTCCCAACTATTCACAATTCTTGTATTATTGGTTTTATGAAATACTCCACCTTTACTGCTGAGATGTATGACTGATCATCAAAGTAGACAGAAAAAAGTCCACCAACTCTGGACCCTCTATTCCCAAACAGTTAAAGCAAAGTGCTACTGAAATTGCATATGTCTGCATGGAATCAAATGCTAAACATCTACGATGGTCGATCAAATACTTACCATGCTTTTAATGTGATACTACACCTAAGCCAACTGAGATCTTTAAACAATTATCATGTCTCAGGTCCAATACAATATATTTTAGTTCTGACAACACTATGTTTGTGTTTTGTATTGAAGAAATGGTCACCATTTCTCAGCTAACTCATAACACTTCTTCTAACAAGTTGACTAGTTCAATTTTCTCATTTTTTTTTATCATTTATTTTCCATATCTTATTGTTTTTTATGTAATAGCTCAATTCAAAGGAGCTCATTGGTGTTGATACAAATTATCACCATCGGCTCCTACTTAACTAATTTGCTAATTGTTACTATAAGTTTCTCATGCTGAAAATGATGTTTCTAGCAAACTGCCCCCATCTATGAATTCCAAGTGCATTGGCCATACATATAATCGATTTGTGATCAGTATATAAATGGGCTGGTTATGCAACAATGGCATAGGCCATAGCTACTATCTCACTTAGCTTGCCATGTCGTCTCAAGCACAGCATATCTCCAAAGGTCTCGGTCACTTGGCATTGCCTCAGTGAGGCCCAACATTCAAAGGTCATGCTTTGTATGTGTCTAGCATTACTTTGAGCATTTTGATGAGTATTGGTATGCTACTCAGTACTATGATGATATTGTTTTGAATAATGTTTGTGTGTTGATGTATGTGTTCTTAACTAATTTTTGTTGCTTGTATTTATGGTGGTGTTGGTTATAATATTTCTTTTTGGTGTTGTTCTTGCTGGTTTGGGTGCAGATTTTGTTGTGCTAGTGTTTGAGATGTTGGTTGTGTGTCTGTTGTTGTTGTTGTTGTTGTTGTTGTTGTTGGCAGTATTGGTGTTAGTCTTGTTCTTGTAAATGGTGTTAGTGTATTGTTACTCGGAAGTATTTCTCTTTGAATTTCCCAGCTTCTTTTTTTTTCTTTGGTTTGTTTAGTTTTCCATATTCCCTTTCCTCTTGTTTTTATGTTTATTACTTTTAGCTATTTACTTCCTTCACTTTCACCACACAACAAGAATGAGTAGTCCCAAGTTGTGTTGGGCATGTCTTGGAGATCTTGTCTTTTTGTCCTGTTATGTTTGAGTCTTTCGTTTTCTATTGTTATTTGTAATGCGAAGGGCCATGCAAGTGGAGTTTCTTTTGTTGCTAGTGTTGCTGTTGTTTCCAAAGTTGGTGTTGATCCTAGGGCTTTTACTATTGCTTTTGTGGATGCTAGTTTTTCTATTGCAGTTGTTATCTTTGTTGTTGTTGTGACTACACATTGCCATTGATGTTGCTGCTATTTTTGCTCTAGGTATCATTACTGCTGTGCTGATGGCATCAGCAGAATTATGAGCTCCTCCACTTCTCTGTTGCTGTGGATAGAAAGCTCTGAGATGACTTGAGTCACCACAAAGTGACACCTTGGCTTTCTACTTTCAATGGCCATGTGCACACTTGTAAGCCACTTGATAGATTGATCAGGTCTGCGGTGGTTTCATTCCTCTTGAACTGTTTGGATTAATAGCTCCATCACTTTACCCAATCACATTTTCTTCAGCCTCTTGGCCTACAATATATTGGTTCAAACATCTATGTGAAAAAGAACAGCCATCACCAACCAGTGGATGTTTACCTCTAGTGATGCATCAACCTTCCTTCTTTTCACTACTCCTTGGTCAGCGAATCTTGGCATAGGACCAATTCGTTACCCTGTAGGGTTGTTGTAGAGTATTTCCTGGCTTCATTCTCAATTACAATACAGAAGTTTTCTTCTTAGCATTGAATGTTTCAGTGTCACAAATTGGACTAAAACACGTTCCTATTTGTTTCTGTGTTGCTTGCTTTATTTCCTGACTTTACACTCCTATACAGTTGTGTTTGTTTCATATTTTTTTTTTTTACAGGATAGATTCAGGTATATTTAATGATGCATTTTGGTCGGACAGCATGAAGAAGTTTGTAGCATATTTTAAATTTGGGGTAGATAAAAAAATTTTTTCCTCTTGCCACATAGCATAAGCAAAACAGCAAACAGTTGATCTCTTAATAGCAGTGGTTTGGTTTATTTTAATGTGTTGGTATTAATGTTGATGGGGCTGTTAGAGTTAGTAGTTATTGTTGTTGTTGTTATTGTGTTGCTAGAATTTGCAGGTGTGTAGAAGTGGTAATTTGATTTTTCACCTTTCTGTTTCTCGTTCTCTTTGTTGTTGTTTCAGTCAGCGCTAATGGTAGTGCATTGGTTTATTATAAGTAATTTCACTCCCTTGATTTTTAAATGATTAATTTGACAAAATGCTTTTTGTAAATTTTCAAAAGAAATGAGTAAATTTCACAAAAATAATTTAAAATTTTGCTTTGATGAGTAAAAAAAAGAAAGAAAATAGAACACAGATTCTCAGAAGCTTTGGGAGAGTACAAAACACACAAGGCAAAATTTTTTGACAAAGACCTTGAAACACAATTAAATAAAACTAAACTTACAAGCAACTTGAAGAAACATGTTGCCAACACCACTACAGCAAAACCACCACCACCACTACTCTTTTGGTTGTATATGGAGACTTCATGTAATGGATGAAATCCTGTACATGCTTTCTCCCTTCATAAGTTGGACACTTATAAGATAAATTTCTCATATCACTTACAAGATCTCCAGTTGAAATATTTATTTTGATGTTGTTGACATGACATAGCTCTGGAAGGCAGGGTGCTCATTGGCCACAAGTTTATGCAATATGAATAGTGGATTTATTTGTTGCCACATGTAATTTTTAGCCATATTTCCATAACTACTAGCATATTGCTGGCATGTTAAGAAGAGTAATCAATGCTAATAATAATGCTTATATAGATGGAGACAGCAATGTGCTGGATCTTGCCCATACTAAGTTTTTATATTTCCTGTGTCATCTCAAAAAAGCTACAGGTTGATGTAATGAAAAATATTTTGGGCAAGATAAAGGAACAATGGCTTTGGAAAAAAAAAGAAGAAAGATACAAACAACAACTGGTGAATATTTGTAGGACTTATATTAGCTATAATGAAATACAACTCTTCCAAACCAAACAATAATGGGAAAGGATTTACATAAGTCAAAAAATGAATAGTTGATACAGATGTACAGAGAAGCATTTGTTTTGATATAATCCTGATATAGCTTAGGACATAGTTATTCAGAGTTTCATATCAGAAATTTTCTTGGCAATCAATGGATTGGTTTAACATTGTCCATCAATTGTTTGGCATAATCCATATAGGAAACTCCAAGTAACAATATTCTCAGTTATACTAGAACCATATCAATACACACACACACACACACACACACACACACACACACACACACACACACACTCACACACACACACATGCTTATATTTATATGTATGTATGCTTGTATCCATAAAGGTAGATATGTGCTAGTCTACTGATATATATTGTTATAGAATTGTTAATGATATTTCTAGCTGCAGGCAAAAACACCAATGCATGGTGTTCAATTTGATTTTGAAATGTTTATCCTAGCTTCTTAAGCATACAGAAATACATATATCTAGAACAGGCTTTGTAGAGATGTGTATACTTATGCATACATACACTCAACACATATATACACATAGACAATACATACACATATATACACATGAGACATAAGTACTACATATACATTTATTTTTTTAATCTGAATATGTGTGTGTGTATGTATATATATATATATATATATATATATATATATATATTGAATTTATACATATGATGAAATATATGGAAAGTGAGTGAGACATGATATAATGAACAAGACTGAGAAAAAGAGGAAAAGCAGCAAGATATCAATCAGAAAGAGAGAGTGAGAGAGAGAAAGAAAGAAAGAGAGAGATAGACAAAGAAATGTAGTTCAAAGGAAATATTACACCATCACATAAATGGTAAGAACCATGCTGAAGGGAAGAATTTCAAATCGAAAATATAGTAAATTGATAGAGTAAAAAATTAATGTAAAATATAACTTTTGGAGAAAATGGTGGCAAAACACTGTTAAAATGGTGGCAAATATTTTCCTTATATCTTTATATCTCAAATTATAAACCTAACAGACTATCAGATACAGTAGTTTGGCACTACATTAAATATGTATGTTTTGTTTTGTGTCTATATGCATGTATGTATAAATGTGTATATGAATAAACATACTCACACAGGCATATATATATATATATATATATATATATATATACTAACATGTATATATACTAACTTACATATACATACATATATATATATTAATATAGCTGTTTTATTGAAAATTCAAACAAGAGATGTTAGCAAAACAATGAACTCAATATGCGAAGTATAGTTAAATTTCATTTTAAAAGGATGACAATGACAGTGAACAAACTAGCAGACCAAGCCAAAGAACAATAGAACAATAGAAACATGAATGCAACACAACAAACACATCAGATGCTATAACTATTAAAAATATGAAACAAGCATAATGTGTATTATATGAATCCAATACTGATAAAAGCCAAAGACCTGGAAACAAAACAAAAAAAGACATCACTAAATGCATTGCACTCAACTATGAACTAACTCTAATAATTTACTACAAAACATACTAAAATTAAAATACTTTTATCTATAACAAATGAGTTATTACTGGCTGCTAATGACCAATGTGTTTTGGGAACTGTCATGGCTAATGAGATTATTGCATAACCAGCCCATTTAAAAGTACCCTTGAATTGTTGGGCGATATGCTGTGCTTGAGAAGACCTGTTGAGTCAAATGAAATCGTAGTCATGGTAACTGACTGGCACCCATGCTGGTGGCATGTAATAAGCATCATTCAAGTGTGGGTTGATGCCAGTGCCACCTGACTGGCTCCTGTGCTGGTGGCACATAAAAAGCACCATCCAAAGGTGGTCAGCGCCAATGCCGCCTGACTGGTTCCCATGCTGGTGGCACATAAAAAGCATCCACTATACTCTCAGAGTTGTTGGCATTAGGAAGGGCATCTAGATGAAGAAACCTTGCCAGATCAGATTGGAGCCTGGTACTGCCTACTAGCTTGCCAGTCATTAGTCAAACTGTCCAACCCATGCCAGCATAGAAGACGGATGATAAATGATGAGGATGATGATAATGATGATGATATTGGTTGTTATGGTGGTTAGTCCACACTACATTATAATGAACATAGAGCTGGTTTCCTCATTTTTCTCTGGCATATATATTCCATCTTGGACAGAACACCAGTCAGTCGAAGGGTTACCATTTTTGCCAGCTGAGTGGACTGGAGCAACGTGAAATAAAGTGTTTAGCTCAAAAATACGATGCATCACATAGTCCAGGAATCGAAACCACAATCATACGATCATGAGTCCAACACCCTAACTATTAAGCTATGCACACCACGTATTGAATACTTAGTCATATTTGCAAAACATTCTTCTTATGCTTCATATGCTTCATATGGACATAAAACAACTAGGAGTTACATATGCACTACATTGCAAATCAAGACAAAAAAACTGAAAGAAAAACCATAGGCAGACATTAGTGGATAATATGTACATACTGTATAGAATATGACACAAACATAGAAGATAACTGCGGATAGTAATAGTTGTAACACAGCATACTGTTAGTATAATGACACAGAAAACTTTCACCAGGCAAAAATCAAAAAAATAACCACATGACTATTGATGTATAAATTTACTAATCAAATCCAAGATTCATGTACTCAGAAGTACATCTCTAAATAAAAAGTTGCTTATATAAATGGGTATATGTTTGTGTGTGTGTATATATATTCTATCCTTTCTTTCTTTTTCTTTTATTTGTTTCAGTCATTTGACTTCGGCCATGCTTGAGCACTGCTTTTAGTCAAACAAATTGACTCCGGGACTTTTTCTTTGTAAGCCTAGTACTTATTCTACTGGTCTCTTTTGCCGAACCACTTAGTTACGGGCACATAAACAAACCATCATTGGTTGTCAACTGATGGTGGGGAAGACAAACACAGACACATACATATATACATATACGAGGGGTGTCTGATGTTGATTATGATGATGATGAGAATGAGGAGGATGGGGGGGTGAGGGGAGGAAGAGATGAGGAAGAGGTGAGGAGGTGGTGGTGGTGGAGGAAGAGGAGCATCACAACAATTATGATGACAAAGATAATGACAACATGATGATGACAACATGATGATGATGATGATAATGGTGGAGACAAGGATGATCATAATGAAGATTTTGATGGTGACACTGATGAAAATCTATAGCTAATACTTACAATTGCAGCAAATAGCAAAATAAAAAGATTTTCTAATTTATAAGGACTTAAAAAAGAACATTAGAAATTTCATGAATCAAACAATCCTAAAGGGCATAGGTGATTAGTTTTATCATATTTCATGTATTCTTTATCATTTACTTGTTTCAGTCATTGGACAGCAGCCTGATACTTTCTATATTTACATTTGACGGATATTTGTCCTCATCATGTTTGTTAACACATTTCGGCTGATATGCCCTCTAGCCTTCATCAGGTGTCTTAGGGAAATTTTGAACCTGGGTTCTCATTCCTTAGGTATATTTCGATGTTATTGTTATTATTATTATTATCATTATTATTATTCAGGTCACTGCTTGGAATTGAACTCGGAATCTTGGGGTTAGTAGCCCGTGCTCATAACCACTACACCCACGGGCATATGGTGTAGTGGTTAAGAGTGCGGGCTACTAACCCCAAGATTCCGAGTTAGATTCCAGGCAGTGACCTGAATAATAATAATAATAATAATAATAATCATGATGATGACGATGATGATAATAATAGTAATAATAACAATAATAATGATGATCATGATCATGATAACGACAACAACAACAACAACAACAATAATAATAATAATAATAATAATAATAATAATAATAATAATAATGATAATAATAATAATGACAACAACATCGAAAAATACCTTAGGAATGAGAACCCAGGTTCGAAATTTCCCCAAGACACCTGATGAAGACTGGAGGGTATATCAGCCGAAATGTTGTGTTAACAACAAACAAGATGAGGACAAATATCTGTCAAATGTGAAAAAATGTAAATAATGTAGCCTGATACTTATTCTCTTGATTTCTTTTGCTAAATCACTAAGTTCTGGGATGTAGACGAAGCACAACTTGTTCTAAAGTAAGGGTTGAGGACAAGCACGAACACAAAGACATACACAGAGATATATACATATGCACACACATGCACCTACACACTTATATATATGCAGCAGGCTTCTTATAGTTTTCATCTGCCAAATCCATTAAGAGAACTTTGGCTGGTGTAAAGTGTCACAAAGTGGGATTGAACCTGGCACCATGTGGCTGGGAAGCAAACTTCTTAACATACAGCCATATCTATAGGGAGCATTTATGAAGACAAAAAAATAGAAAAATTTCATTTTCAATAAACAAACATTTAGTCAATTCTCTATTAAAGGATAAAAAAATATATATATAATAAATAAGTAAAAAAAAAAAAACTCTGATCAGTTCAAGTGATTTAAATTTAGAGCAATAAAATATCAGACTGTCAGAGATATCCAGTGCAACTATCAAGTCATTCCTCATTCCACACCCCTGAAAAGAATTTCTTTCCAAGTTTCTAACAATATTGTGCAGTACTAAGATGAACTCCACTCTAAATTGCCAAAGAAACTGATCTCTCCTTCAATAGTTACAGCCCTCAGTGACACATAAGTGTTACAAAATGTTTGTGAGAATTTTCCGAACAACAGCATATTTATATATAAGTATATTTAATATACACACACACATGCATACATACACACACACACACACACATATCTATGTGCGGCAGTGTGGGTGGGTGTGCATTTATGCACAACATATTATGAAAGCAGAACATTCTGAGCAATATACAGATTTTTCTTCCCCTCCCAAACACATCCATAGCAAATTCATCAGATAGTTTTCAATATAGCTATTTGTGTACTGTATTATAATTGGTAGAAAATTATTGTGTTTTCCTTATCTTGCATTTCTGATATCAGACTAACGTCTGCATTATCATCATCGTCGTCATCATTGTCATCATCATCATCATCATTAAACATCCACTTTTCTATATTTACATGGAGTCATGGAATCATACGAAATTTGTTGAGGAAAATTTTCTATGGCCAGATGCACTTCCAGTTACCAACCCTCAGCCACTCAAAAGATTAAAAAAATATATAATAAATATCTAAAAAATATCTATGTAAATATATATATATATATGTGTGTGTGTGTGTGTGTATTGAAATATTAACTTACTTGGGAACAAAAGAAATATATATGTATATAATGTCATTGAAGAATTACAAAAAGCTTAAAACAGTTCAGCTACACCTAAAACTGTATCTTTAATTACAACACACAATCCAAGAAATTTAGAAACTATTGAGCATTATCCATCATAACATACTGTTATTGAGGCAAGCCCCTAGGAAGGCACTTGAATCCTATGAAATAATCAAATGCAAAAGGCAACCAAAGTCCTTAAAAAACTGCTTACCAAGAAAATACAACTACAGACTCAACTCCAAAAGTTTAAGTGTGGTTGACCAAATAGTGGAACTTGTGAGAATCTTATTGAGAGCACAACTTATAAATTTGAATCAGGATGAGTCTTTACTGTGAAAAACCATTTTACTTGTTCTTCACAAAATTTAATGTAAGCCAACAAATGCAATAGAGGCAGGGACTAAATATTTATCATCAACAAATACCTGATCCCAAAACTAGACAAATTCCAGTTTTGAACATCTGTGTTTAAGTAGATGTTTATTGATATACATACAATCCTAAGAAGTTAAATTAAATTCAGGAAAATAAATTGTTGTAGAAATGATTATTCATTGTCATTTAGAATTATTTAATGTTCTCTCTCATTCTTGTGTGTTTGCAAATGTTCAAACTGCCTTCCTTCATTTTCCAAACAAAGCTGATAATGTTCAACAATGGATTCGCTAACATTGCCAAACATTTCATTTGGAATTGCAAGACATTGTATTCGAATTTCATCTTTCAAATCCTCAATTGTCACTGGTTTTGCAGTGTAAACCTTCCCTTTGAGATGTCCCTACAAAAAAAAAAAAAAAATCCACTGGCCTGAGGTCTGGGGAACTTTCAGGAAATTCAACGCTACCTCTCCTCCCAATCCATTTGTTTGGATTTGTTGCATAGAGGTAAGCCCGTACAAAAAACAATACATTAGTAATCGTCTGTCAAAGAGTGAGTACATCTTTTTGGGACACCCTGTGTGTGTGTGTGTATATATATATATATATATATTGGCTTCAAATTTTGGCATAAGGCCAACAAGTTCAGGGAAGCGGGTAAGTCATTTACACTGACCCCAGTGGTCAACTGGTACACTTTTCATCAAACTTGAAAGGATGAAAGGCAAAGGCAATTCAGAACATAAAAACCGACGAAATGCTACAAAGCATTTAGCCCTGATTGTTAACAATTC
Source organism: Octopus bimaculoides (assembly GCF_046866305.1). Lineage (NCBI taxonomy): Eukaryota > Metazoa > Mollusca > Cephalopoda > Octopoda > Octopodidae > Octopus > Octopus bimaculoides. The sequence continues at coordinate 38,071,967 of NC_142937.1, forward strand.
TGCCAGCTCATGTGTATATATGTTGGCAACAGGAAAGGTATCCAACTGTAGAAAGTCTTCTTCAAAAACGTCTGATATATGGAGAAGTGGATGTGAAATTATGATGATAAGGATTGTTTCATTTTAAATTTAATAGATATACACCACTGACATTCTAGGTTTCTATTTAATGTGACTCCTTCCTTTCCTAGAAACTTACGTTCATCTGTCTATGTTAGAAATCAAGAGTATTGAATGATGTTTTCACAATGCCAGAATAATGGATGGGAAATTCATGGTTTTACTGAATCACTGTTGATCATTGGATTGCCACTCAAACAAATTTAATCTGGATTGATTCATCAAAAACATCGTTATTATTGTTATCCAGCTTACTATTTTTCTATTTCACGTAAATAATAAGAGATGAGGTTGGGATGGATGTCTCAAGAAGCTGGTAGTTGGGAAGCAGACAGACAAAAGTATTCAAAGGTGCAAGATGCAGAGCAAACAGTGAGGCTGTGTTTATGTTTATCCAGTGAGAGATAATAGAAAATGGACATGTTTACGACATTTTCTTCTGATCACTCCACCAAAAGACCTGCTAGAACTCAATTTTGAAAAATGGTTATTTATGTTTTGATTATATATTTTCAACATTGTTTTGCCTTAATTTTATATTTTTTTTTTCCTGTTCACTTTTTCATTATCATCCTCTATGCAACTAATTTTCCAACAATTTCCAACCACAAATACTGACTACTTAATGTTTTTGATTAAAATTATATTTATATAATTTTTTAAAATCTTTTTAATATACATACTTTCTATATATTGTATTATATATATTGTCTTTGGAATACTTTCTTTAATTTCTTTTTCTTTTTGTGCAGTGATATGAATATTTATTTGTCTTCTGACATTTTTCTCCATTATAGTTTTTATATTGATAAATTGAACTCAAATGATCCTGTTTTTCTGTTATTGTAAAAATGACAAACAAAAAATCAGATAATAAAGCCACTGGTTCATTGTTAAAAAAGAACGAAAAATGTGTACCATATATGTTTTCAACATGTGTGACAATATCTATATGCATATATGCGTGTGTATGAGTGTGTGCATTTATATAGGTGAGTATGAGTGTACATGCATGCATCCATTTTTGTTTCTTTCTTGAATTTTTATCAATAGAGAAAGGAACCAGTTCTAACCCTGAAGCAAGACTCCTTCATTATAATTTAGACATTAAATGGATTGCTATGTATGTACGTATGTATGTATATGTGTGTGTGCATATATCAATATATGTATGTGTGTGCATATATATGTCATTGTTCAGTTTCATTTGATGATTTCTTGCCAATATAGAAAGAGTTGGTTTTTAACCAACATACAAGGTCCCTTCATTGGAATTTCAACATCAATAACAGGGTATTTTTGTTTGTATGTATATATGCTGTTTGTTTGTATATATGTATGTATGTATATATTTATGTGAGTATATGTGCAAATTTGAATGTTTTGTTTTATGTATGTATTCTCATGTATATATTTGCATATCTAGAATTGCTCATATATATTTAAATGATAAACTTCTGGAAAGTTTTACAGATTTTTATTGTTCCAGTGATGGACTGGATCAATAGTCTTCAAATTAGCTTTCTCCTTTCTAGTTTTGAGAAGCCTAGTTTATCAAGATTGGTATTTGGTCAGTGTGTTACATAGCCCAGGGGCCCAATAATTACAGGTTTAAAACTGAACTTGTAATCTGGATTGAGCAACTGCAGGTTTCTCAATAGTTCAGCGTATGTATTCTCTTTTTCACTGACCTTCAGCTTTATAGCTGGGCAGCTAATTTCCACCACTGTATGCAATTTCTCTTCTCTATCCTAAATCATTATATCAGGTCTATTGTGCTTACATTTTATTGAGGTCTTCACTGGGACATTCCACCAGTACTCCTTTTTATTATGAATGGCTGTCTTCTACGATACTGAGAGTTCTTATTTTTTTGTTTTCGGGGTTATCCTTCTGATGGATTTCATTTTAGAATGTCTTAGTCACAATATCATGTCTCATCAGTAGATAATACCATGATGACATTTTTGGACAACTGCTTATGATGTGGGTGATATCTTTGGTGTTAACTCCACAAAATCTGCATCGGCTGTTACATTTTACTGATTTTCCTGCATTTCTATCCCTTTTGTGCATCAGGTATTTGGTTGATATTTCCTGTTCCTGGATTGCAAATAGAAATTAGAAGGCAGTTCCTTTAGCAACATTCCTTGTTTGATAACCTAGAGTACATGCCCCAAAAGTTGCAGAACTCTACCACAATGTATCATTAGATGAAAGGTTGGAGGTAGTAATCTGATTGCTTTGAGGATCAATGTTACTATCATCTCAGAACTTTCTACTAACATATCCATGCATAGTCTTCTGCCCATATAGGCTCTAGGCTCATCCTTTCATCTAATGATACATTGTGGTAGAGTTCTGCAACTTTTGGGGCATGTACTCTAGGTTATCAAACAAGGAATGTTGCTAAAGGAACTGCCTTCTAATTTCTATGATGCTATCAGCCTCATGTATGCAAACTTGATCAAGGGATGCACTTCGACAATTGGGGATTAAAAGATGTTGCTGAAGGGATATGATATAACATTCAAAGGCATTTTGGATTGATGTTAAGCCTCTGCTGCCTTGTTTTCATTTTAGAGTCTATGTCACGGTTTATGTGGAAATTATGTGTGCTTGTTAGTATTTTTCAAGTTTTAATATCAATAGCTTGGATCTTTTCAAGCATCCAATCAAATGTTTGTATAAGCACTGGCAGTGCAAACATATTGTGAGCCACTGTTTTATTGAATGCAGAGAGTTCTGAAGACCAAATCTTTTTTTTTCAGCTGTAATATTCTTTAGTGACACATGTTTTGTTACAGGTGCCATTGTAAGATATGT
>NC_142937.1:38079912-38109912 GCF_046866305.1 Octopus bimaculoides
GTTAATATGTGGCACAAACATTTAATCACTACAAACAAATCATTTGTCCTGGTCATTCAGCAAAAGCTAAATGCTCATACACTGTCTTTGAAAGGAAAGTTCATCATATATAGGCTATTCTCCTAACTTGTGCTTCTTTCTTTCTTCTTGTTTCAGCTGGACAGGGAAGACGTATTGTTCTCTGTCTCCTGTCCAGACTTGTTTCTTTGTATTCACCACCACAACCTTGTTTAGGCTTAGCAGCCCTTCCTGTCTGTTTTCACTGTCCTGTTTGTGTCACCAATCTTGACCCTCCGCAAGATCGCAAATTTCATTTAATTTGCTTTGCGAGAGCAACCGTTTTATCGAAGGCATATCTTGTCGTGAATCGCTCGAAATACGGATTAGAAAAACAACCGACAACTGATGAAGGGTCGTTCCTTGTGTTGCTTGTCTTGTTTTCCATTTGTTTCTTTTGTTGCTTGCAAAAAATTCCCTTATTTCATGTCCTCGTACATTGTATTTTTTGTTGTTTATGTTTTGTAACATCCTGTGCCCATATATGCATATGTATATATGTATACATATAAGTATGTACGTATACGTATGTATATATGTATATATATATATATTATTTATATTATTAAACATATATATATATATTGGTAGACAGACAGACATATAAATAGAGCGATTGAAAGAGATATATATAGATAGAAAGATATATATATATATATGTATATATAAGTATATATATATATATATATATATATATATATATATATATATATATATATATGTATGTATGTATATATAAGCATATATATATATATACATATATATATATATGTGTGTGTGTATGTATATATAAAGCCTTCACAGTATCTAAGTGTAAGGATAACAGCTGTAGAATGTGTCAATACATGCATACTGGTAGATCCATTAGACATTGGTCTAGTAACATCTACTAATTCACTGGTGTAGTTCATAGGTGCCCGCATGGTTGTGTGGTAGGAGGCTATTTTCCAATCACATGGTTCTGGGTTCAGTTCTAGCATCTAGAACCTTAGGCAAGTGCCATAAACTATATACCCACTGGCCAACCAAAGCCTTGAGAGTGGATTTGGTCTATGGGAACTGAAAGAAATCTCCCATCACTGCCTGACAACCAGTGTTGGTGTCTTTACATCCCCGTAACTTAACTGTTCAATAGAAGTGACTGATTTCATAAGTACCAGGCTTAAGAGAAAAAAAAAGAAAAAAGGAAAACAATGACTGAAACAAGTAAAAGAAAGGGAAAAAATCTTTATCTATAGAACCTGTAAAGTATATTTTTCTTCATTTTACAATCCATACAAATGGCATGCAGTCATTCCTCCATGGCTGATATATTATCAGTTCTAAGCATAAAATATTATTAACCAAATCTAGAAATCTTACCTATTCAACTATATAGTTAGCTTATAGTTCAGGATATCTTGCTGAACTGATCCTTAAAAAAAATACTTACTTACAGGGGAGGTGGGGTTCACTCATAATGATCTTAATTCTAACCATGCATTTTCATTTTATATTGTATGCCTCAATTTTTGTAGTTATTTGTAGTTAGACGTGTTTTATGCATTTACAACTATTTAATTTGACTGTATCATATGATAAGTATTCATGTTACCAAAGAAAAATATTCTATTTGCAGCTTCTATCCAGTAAAATAAATCAACACTATCACATTTCAGTTTTACTTTTCCTTTGCTTCTCAGATATAAATTTTGAACAAATGAAGGAAAACATTATATCTTTATCTATTTTCTAATAAGCATCACCCTCAACCATATTCATTGCTGTTCTAATCTATATTTGTTCAAGAATCCTCACATTTTATGAAATAAAGCACAATTTTTTACATGGATATAAATTTCTGTTGCTTTTTATATGTTCTCTTAATTGAACCAAATAAAGTTTAAATCAAATTTTTATTAAAATATTGAACATCATTCCTTAAAAACAATTCATTTTCTGAGTAGATAATACACAAATTCATGTGTGTATGTGTGCGTGTGTGTGTGTATATATATATATATATATATATATATATATATATATATCATCATCATTTAATGACCATTGTCCATGCTGGTGTGGGTTGGACGGTTTGACCATGGCTGGCAAGCTGGAAGGCTGCAGCAGATGATGATGATTATATATATATGTATATATATGTTTACATACACAAACAAAGAAAAGCAGTGGAAAAGTGGATATATATATATATGTAATACTGACCACCATGACAACACTTCAGCTAGTGATTCATAAGAGAAGGGAACAGCTCTTTGCTTATCATATGCTTTCAGCTGTGTCCATATATGGCATATACTTCTCATATATGTGTTATGTAGAGCTGACAGAGGTTATCAACTGCTGTGCTTCTTCATGTGTATCTAAGTTGCACTGAACCATGGATTATCCTATTGGATATCTGTTTTATAAGCAAGTGTCAGATGTGTCAATTGTTCTCAGTTTCAGTTAATAAAATGAGAAAAATACAGAGCATACAAAAAAGACTAGATATCATATGTTCACACACACACTATATACATATATATATATATATATATATATATATATATATATATTCAAATTTACACATCTACACACATGCAATACACACATTTATACACACACAGGCACCCATACAGGGTGATGCAGAAAGACATTGATTTTTACATTCCTAATAAGCAAAATCTACTTCGAAACAGATGTGCACATATAAATTTTTATATGTCAATGTGGTTAAGAAGCTTGCTCTGTAACCAAGTTGCTTGGGGTTCAGTTCCACTTCATGGCACCTTGGACAAGTTTTCTACTATAGCCCAGGGCTAGTCTATGTTTTCTGAATGAATTTGCTAGAGAGGAATTGTGTGGAAGCCTGCTATATACACAGCCACTCCTATATATATATATATATATTCTTTTCTTTTCTGCTCTTGGCAGAAGGCCTGAAATGTTTGAGGAGGGGCCAGTAAATTAGACCAACCCCAGTGTGCAACTGGTACTTAATTTTTCGACCTCAAAGGGTTGAAAGGCAAAGTCAACCTTGGTGACTTTCACAAGAAAACAAATATGTGAATTAATGTACACTTACTTTGTATTCAATATTTCGGTGTTATGACCCCATTTTCCAGAAATTGACTGTAACAGTCGTCAATTTCTTGAAAATGGGGTCATAACCCCGAAACATTGAATATAAGGTAAGTCTACATTAATTCACATATTTGTTTTCTTGTGATTTGCCTTGCATTTAGTTCACATTGTTTTGGCCTTACCCATAATCCTTTATACAATATACTCCACACACTGCTTCATAGTAATTATTCCATTACATGTGTGTGTGTGTGTGTGTGTGTGTGTGTGTGGAGAGAGAGAGACATAGATAGATAGATAGGATAGAAATGTGGTGAGCTGGCAGAAACGTTAGCATGCTGGGCAAAATGCTTAGCAGTATTTCGTCTGCCATTAAATTCTGAGTTCAAATTCTGCCGAGGTCAACTTTGCCTTTCATCCTTTTGGGGTCGATAAATTAAGTACCAGTTACACACTGGGGTCGATGTAATCAACTTAATTCCTTCGTCTGTCCTTGTTTGTCCCCTCTATGTTTAGCTCCTTGTGAGCAATAAAGAAATAAGATAGATAGATAGATAGATAGATAGATAGATAGATTAGATAGGTATTTCATATGTTAAGCCACACGGAGGAAATGACAATATGCTGAGATGCCTGGTGATATGAAGCTCTTGAGAAAACCTGCCCACATCAGTGAAACTGGATTCTGGAAGCACTGTGTATTTCACTCACATTTAACATAAGCTCATACACCTTACCTCAATTAAACCAACTACATCTCTTCATCCTCTCTTCTTCTCGCACTATGCTTATCTTCTCCTCCACACTCCTGTACCCCAATCCTGTCCTCCCCACTGCCAACTGTACCAGTGCTATCCTGTCACCACCTCCTATATACCTGTTTCACCACTCACATTGTTTCACCTTTCCCTCCACTCCCCTCTTTTTCCAATTTTTGAAACTCCTCACTCACTCACTCACCCTAGGTAATCCATTACCATTTCTATTATATTCGCATCCTTACACCTCGAGAGTATGCCTTGGCACACCACCACCTTGTCTCTCTCTTTCTCCAACTGAGATAACTATGTACCTCCTCTACAGTAGGACACTTGTTTCTGTCCCTCAATCATTTTCTGACCTTTCATCACCTTGTACAAATCCACTTCCTTCAATAACCACCCCCTCTTGAAGGATATTTGTCTTGCAGAGTTACTTGGCAACCGTGTTGGAGCTGGTGTCATGTAAAACACTCTCGGTCCACACTGTAAAGTGGGTGGCATCCAGCTGTGAAAACCATGCCAAAGTAGAGAATAGAGCTTGGTGCAGTCCTCTAGCTTACTAGCTCTTATCAACCCATCAAATTCAAGGCACCTAGACTCACACCTTCGTTGTGAACAGGAATTAATCTTCTTTCTCCGTTCTTTTGCACCATATGGGCTCAACTCACTTCCTCTCTTCATCTGACACCAATCCCACATGTATTCCCACTCACCTCCCACACATACTATTCAACTTATCACTCACTTCACACACCATTACACATACACCCACAACACCTTCCTATTCCACACACACTTTGCAGCACCCACACAACACACCATCATTCACACATACAATCTTCAATAGTATCACCACACATACCACTATATGAGCAGCCACATACACACAGTTTAACACAGTACACACACCACATACCACCATGCACACTCCCACACCCACACGTCAAACTCACTCAGCCCCATTCACACATACATGCTCACACACATATACCATACTCACATACACACATATGCTTGTGCCCTTCTTGTTGGGATCACCATAAATTATCTCCCCTTCATTCAACTTCTCTTTATTATTATCACCCTTTCATTCAACCACTTTTTCCCAATCATTTACCATGTTTGACCACTGAACTCAACACATTTTTTATCATTCTCACTGTTTATTTCCTCTTATTTCTTTCTATCAAAGAGCATAGGCTCAAAACGTAAAAGATTTTTTACATATTTCTCCAGCATCAAACTAATACACTTGCTTGTTGTTCCTACACCTGTCTTTGTGTTTATTATTTTTATAAATTTGAACTCTCTCTCTATATATATATATATATATATATATCTCTCTCTAATATATATATATATATATATAAAGTTATTTTAACATTATTGTCCTGACTGCCACCGTAATCACCATAATCGACACCAACTGCTTAGATCCATTTTTTTTCTCTATTCTGGCAGCTCTTGAATATGTGTGTATGTTTATCTGTGCATGTGTGTGTGCTTATATTCAGTTCATTTCTGCTTGAAAATGCATTACACATCCCAGCTAATGTATTTTTTACTGTTTATTGACAAGAATATCAGTTTATTCTGGTCTATGACTAAACGGAGTGAACCCTCTCTCTGACGAAGTGTCACTATGACAAAACGTGTGTTTGGTAGTAGAAAGACATTGTTCAGAGACTTGCTTGATGAGTTTTGATGCAAATATCAGATATTTCTCCAAATAATAAGATATTTCTCCGACAGTATCGCTGCAATATATGTCTCTTCAATTTGAGTGAACTCAAGCATTTTAAATATAAATACAGACAATTTAATTGTTATCGTTACTTCTAACGTGCTTGTAATTAATTCATAAACCTTTATCACATTCCAGCAAATGTACGTTTTGCTGCTTACATACAGGAAATGCAATTTCCACTGTGTTTAAAAGGACTGAAGTAATGTCTGTCATGATGAAACATAACCAGCAGAGATGTTTGTCTGACAGAGCAGTGGCATCACTCTGAGCCCACCTTGATATGTTTCTACATACATAAACCATGAGAAGAATATAGTCTCCAAAACAACTATAGCAAATGTCTTTCGGTATTTGAGTGTATATAAGTGAGTCAAATATAAACATACCACACTTTATTATACATAACATATATATAAATATATATATATATATACATACACACACATACACACATATATACATACATAGATATACATGCATATATATGTATGTATATACATATGGATCTATCTCTCTATCTACACACACATATCTATGCATATGTATATATATATACATACATATATGTATGTATACATATATGTATGTATACATGTATGCATATATATATGTATATATATATATATATATATATATATATATATATATGTACATATATATATTTATATATATATATGTACATATATATATTTATATATATATGTACGTATATATATTTATATATATATGTACATATATATATTTATATATATACTTATTTATAGACACCCACACATATAAACATGACACATTTACATATATGTGTATGTGTGTATGTGTGTGTGTGTGCAGTTATATAGATATGTCATCTTGATCAGCATCATCAATGAAAATATGTCACATTTTATTTCAGTATATCCTGGTGATGTGGTGTAGAATCTTCGATTTTCACTTATTTTTCATTCTATTCTCTTATTGATTTCTACATTTATTTGATAATTCTTATTTTTTAGTCATACATCAAACTTGATTTCTTTCTTGTTGCTTTTTTTTTTTTGTATTGTAAATTTGCTGTTTTGCAGATAAAAAAATCACATTATATACAAACATACATATATACATATATATATATATATATATATATATAAATATACACACACACTAACACACAGATATATTTATTTTATATACACATATATGTGAAATGTCTATGTGGTTATGTGCATAACTGCTCCTAATTCTTCTTTGTATGTCTCTGTGTAGTCATATATATATGTCTGTATACACACACATATATATATATAAATGTATGTATGTGTACATATATGTATGTGTATATATATATATGTGTATGTATATATGTATGTATATATATGTGTATGTATATATATATATATATATATGTGTATGTATATATATATATATATATATGTGTATGTATATATATGTATGTATATATATATGTGTATATATATATATATACATATATATATATATATATATATATATATATATATATATATATATATATATATATATATATATATATATATATATATGCATGTGTGTATGGATGTATATATATTTAATTGTTTGTTTGTTTGTGTCTGTGTGTCTGTGTATATATACAGAAAATGAAAATGCACATATAAGGCACTGTAATTACTGGAATAAAAAACAAGAAATACTTTATTGTAAATATATAAATACATCTAACAGACTGCCTATCATCATCTTCATCTTTATCCTCCCCTCCTCGTCCTCCCCATCCTACTTTCCTCCTACTACTCTTCATCATCATCATCTTCATCATCATCATCACCACCACCACCAATACAAAATAGGTTGGATAGGGCTAGAATAGTTTTCCTCATAATGCTGCTTAGCCAAGGTTTACCTTGGTGCTTAAGCATCCATAATAACAACAAAAATATCCGTGTTCACCACACTAACTGCAGGTCAACAAATTTTTTTTTTAATGTGTAGATAAAAACTGAACATTCTCCTGAAAATTTCTTGGAAACAGATTTGTGATGGCTATATACATATGCATATACATCTATGGTAACTTGTATAGATGTGTGTTTAAGAAGTTCGTTTCTCATCCACACAGTTCCAGATCAAGTACCAGTGTGGAGATCTTTGAGCAATGAACTTCTGACACATCCTTAGTTTTACCAAATCAATTTGGGTGGAATTTGGTGAAAAGAAACTGTGTGGAAACCTACTCACACACATACACAATATATATAATATTCTTTTACTTGTTTCAGTCATTTGACTGCATCCATGCTGAACCACTGCCTATATATATATATATATATATATATATATATATATATATATATATATATATATATATATATATATATATATATATATATATATATATATATATATATATATATATATATATATATATATATATATATATATATATATATATATATATATATATATATATATATATATATATATATATATATATATATATATATATATATATATATATATATATATATATATAATATACATATGATATATATTGAGGTGCAGGAGTGGCTGTGTGGTAAGAAGCTTGCTTTCCAACCACATGGTTATGGGTTCTACTATAGCCTCGGGCTGATCAAAACCTTGTGAGTGAATTTGGTAGATGGAAACTGAAAGAAGCCCATCGTATATATATATATATATATATATATATATATATATATATATATATATATATATGCATATGTTTGTGTGCCTGTGTTTGTACCCCCCCACCACCATTGCTTTTTACATCTCCGTAACTTCGCAGTTTGGCAAAAGAGACTGATAGAATAAGTACTGTATATCAATTTAGATAAAATTTTTCCAAGCTGGTTTGCACACTATAGCAACACCATTGTTGTTTTCATTATTCTGTGTAATATCCTTTCTTTTTTATTTCAGATTCTTCAGTTTTTGGGTGAACCACGCTAACAGCTTTTGAATGAAAATAGCCCATCTAGACTTTATTTTCAGAAAATGATGGTTAATAATACATATTAAGCATACATGGAGTATATCTTTAACAGAAAACCATAATAATAATATAACATTCATTGAAATAATGAATTATTTAGCCACATTTGTGTCATTTCAATGGATAATTTCAAAAACCGAATTAGTCATGGAATCTGTCAATTTCTTAATAGTAGCAGGTTGGACTGCTTCTGTTGCAGCTTTGATGGTCACCCATAAGATATCTTTCAATGTAAATTGACATCCATTGACATAAACATTTTGTTTAATGATGGACCAAAGATTTTCAATAGGGTTGAGATCTGAAGATGCTGGTGGCCATGCCATCAACCTTTCACCTTGTATGCCATAAGACCCTAGTTATGGTTGGGTGACCTTAGCAAAGTGGGAGGGAGCATTGTTGTGCATGAATAAAAGATTCCTTAGAAATGACAGCAGTATGTCATCTAGCTAAGGATCCAAGACCTCTTGCAAGAGATTGCAGTAGGTGCCCTTCAGGAACCCTGACTGGACCAACAAATCTGTCCCCAAAGATACCAGCCCACAGTATGACTCTTGTTCCCATTAATGTTGGTGACACTCATCTCCAAACTAGATTCAACCATTTGCCCAACCACCAGATTTCATCACCCTGGTTTCGTCATTGAAGAGAACACAACTCATGTCTAACGCCATGTACTTTTGGGCCAATTGAAGGCTCAAACTCCTGTGACAGGGCGTTAAAGGAGGTAGTTTCAGGGGTTCTTACATGGAAGCCATGGTCCCAAGTATGCAATTTCTGGTGGTTTTCAGTATATGAGGAATTCTAGAGGTGGTGAAAACAGCTTCGTTTATTTGCCCAGTTTACCATATAACTTGTATCCAATATTCCTTAAATCCCTAGCTGACACGGTCGTTGAAGTCCCACAATCAGATCATTTCTTCCTTGGCAAAGTATCCTTCAGGAATCATCTAACTGTGCCCACATGATGGCCTAACTTCTCCGCAGTGACATGAAGAGAGGTGCCTTGATGATAAACTTTTCTTCATCGTTAAGGCCTTTTTCATATCCCATTGTTCTTAAAGAGGAGAGATGTTATTTGCATGGTTCACCCAAAAGCTGAAGAATCTGAAATAAAAAAGAAAGGATGTAACACAAAATAATGAAAATATAACATTGGTGTTGCCTTAATAAGCAAACCAGCCGGGAAAACTTTTATCAAAATCAATTCACAGAAAACTGAGAAATCCTAAATTTCAGTCATAATCACACACACACACACACACACACACACACAGATACAGGTGAGTATCCATGAAGTCTGATGGGCTTTATTTCTCTCTCTCTCGCTCTCTCTCTCTCTCTTTTTAGTAATTCTTAACTTCCTCAGTCTTTTTGTATTCCTTTTATGTGGAGCCTTGTTCATGTTTCCAGTTTTTTTTCTTGCATTCCTCCTCATGTTGTCCGTTTTTGTCTTCTTGTCAATTCATGTCAAGCATTGCCCTCTTCATGTTCTCGCAGCAGTTCAATGTTAAGCAATTCTCTACGACTCAGAATTTTTTCCATCTGTTTGACTTTCAGTTACCTGTAGAGGTCTATGAAAAGTTGGCTGTTCACTTCTTGAATCTTATTCTCTCTTTCTCTTACTCTGATACGTCTTTCTTATTAACCCACTTCATTATTTTCCTTTTCTCTTTTATCAGTATATAATTTCCTTTGTTCTCTGAATCAACATCTGCCTCAACTACTTCTCATCATTTCTTAAGTTCCCCACATCACCACACATTCTGATATATCATACACAAATTTGTCTCTTTCTTTTTTCGGTCTCTATTGTTCATTTTCTAGATTGCTATTGTTTTTCTCTTATGTTACAGCTCTATTGTAGATTTTTCTTCTTTCCACCTTTCCTATCCCTAATTCTTCCTCTTTCACCTTTTGCTCCCTCCCTCTATTTCACTATATGCATATCTAATTTGTCAATGACTCTCTCTCACTCTCCCTCTCTCTCACATTTTGTCGATCAACCATCTTTTTTTTAAGCTAACTAAACTACCTCTCTTTATAAAACTTTCTTTCTCTCTCATTTATTTCTTTCAGCACAGCTGCTACTTCTCCTTTTATGTTCCTGTAGTGACAAAGAATTTTTGCAGCCAGTAAATCAAAAATGATGGCATGTGACTTAGCATTCATCGATATACTGGTATGCATAGGAGAATGTTAGTGTATAAATGCATATATGTGTAAATTTGTGTGCATCATTTAAAGCTATTAACATAAGCATGAAGACACAAAAAGGGGCCTTATCAGTAAAGTCCCTTGAAATAACTCTGTGCTTTTTGATGGTTTATTTCTTGTATTTCATCTTATGTTATCACTTTTTATCTTCTCTTCAATTCATGTCAAGTATTACCCTCTTCATGTTTTCTCTGCAGTTCAATGCAGAGCCTCCGGTTACTCTTGTATCACTTCCACCATAAAAAATGCAAGGAACTAGTGAGTGACCTATTGGAAGCCTGTAGCCAGCATTGTTATCGCTTACTAATTTTGATATAAATTAATCACAAAATAAATAAGTCAAATGGATGACTAGATGCGATGTTAGTTTATTTCACCATGGATATTTTATGGTTTATTTAAGAAGTGTGCAATTTTTGATATTTTTTAATTTACATAGATGTCCAGAATATGTATCTGACAATTCTATATTGTTATTATCTCCATTCATTTCAAAGTTTTGTACATGACCAGTAATTTCAAGGGAGGGGGTGAGTTGATAACATCGACCCCCCCCCCCCACCCCGTTCAACTGGTACAAAAGAATAAAAGGCAAAATTGACCTTGGCAGCATTTGAATTCAGAACATAAAGACAGGCTAAATACCAATACTCTGTTCGACAAATTGTAGTTTACATAGGTGTTTAAAATATCATCATCATCATCATTGTTTAACGTCTGCTTTCCATGCTAGCATGGGTTGGACGATTTGACTGAGGACTGGTGAGACCAGATGGCTACACCAGGCTCTAATCTGATCTGGCAGAGTTTCTACAGCTGGATGCCCTTCCTAATGCCAACCACTCCGAGAGTGTAGTGGGTGTTTTTACGTGCCACCGGCATGAAGGCCAGTCAGGCGGATATATATATCATTATTTTTAAAATGGGCAAACTAAAACTAAGCACATGCTCTTAAAGCTACTTTAAACTAAAGTACCAACAAACAGATAGAGTCATTGAATAAGTATTTAACTAACTCTGCCCACTATATTGAGGTGCTGGCATGTTTGGTTAAGTACATTGATTTGTAATGACATGGTCCGTAGTAGTTCTTTCTCATTGCATGACACCTTGTGCATTTGTCTCCTACTTAAGCTTCAAATTAACCCATATCTTATAAACAAAACTGAATCAATAGAAAACGTTCATGAAAACTAGGACCTTATTCTTGAGCGAGAGTTCCTCTTTGCAGTTAGATGACATGCTAGAAATAATAGCCAAAACTGAGAAATGATTCATGGCTGTTGGGATTCACAGAGGGTATAATAGGGGACTGAGGCTCCTGGCAGTTTGCTGTGCTTGAAAAGGCACATCTAGCTAAGTAAAAGCGTGGTTGTCATTACATACAGGCTGTTCCCTGCATCCCACCCCAGTGAGCATTCCTAACCTTGCAGGCTAATGGGTGCTGGTGTCACATAAAAAGCACCTGTTGGATCTAAGGCAAAATGCTTCATCCACCTTTGCGTTCTGAGTTCAAATTTCACTGAGGTCAACTATACCTTTCATCCTTTTGGAGCTGATAAAATAAGTACCAGTTGATCACTCAGGTCAATGTAACCAACTCCACTGAAATTGCCGGCCTTGTGCCAAAATATGAAACTGTTATTAATATTGAATCTCCTCAATACTTGAAGTCACATCCTTATAACTCAGTCATAGAGCTTACCCAATTTCTCTTACCATTAGACAAATTTAAGTAGAATATTTATCTTTGAAACCATGCTTCCTTCCCTTTATCTTTAGATGCAAAACTGTGATTTAAGAGAGATTTGACTACTATTTCTCACTGATTGATTCACCCTATTGGTGGAAACACCCCACAGGAAACATGTAGTTAAATGAAAGAAATGAACTCAGCCAGAAACTGAACTCAAAATTGAGACCAAACTTGCAGAACAAGAATTTCTTTTAACCATTTCCAAGTGTTTACATGAGATTTACAAATATGAATAAAATCCATTAATTATGCGACAAAAAAAAAATTGAAACCAAACATAGTTTCACATTTAATGCAGCATTGATAAATAGAGTTAGTTTCATACTGTATGCAACTCTTTAGTTCTGAACACTCAACTGAAGTTAATTTACTGATCTTCTTGTTTCGAATATAAATAATATTGAAAAAAATATTAAAATATTAAATAGTTAATGAAATGTCAGCCAAAATAAACAGAAATAGTGTCATTCGTTTGGTGTATACATACTGGAAATAAAACCGATAATTGAAATGCATACATACATAGACATATATATATATATATATGTGTGTGTTTATATATACATATGGACATACATTTGTGTGTGTGTGTGTGTGTGTGTGTGTATGTATGTATATATATTAGTCTATAACATGCATAAATGTATACATAAACATGCACACATGAAATGTATACATATATATACACACATGAATACATGTGTTTGTGTTTGTATAACTTATATTACATAGATAGATATACATAAATATATTTATATTCTGATATATATTTCTAGACATTTACATAAATGATGAAATAACTTTATATATAAATACGTGTGTATGTATAATTAATAATTATCTTTATGACTGTGAGTATATATGTCCACACACGCACATATCAAAATATACATATATACATACACAAATACATACATACATACATATTGGGTCATCCCATAAATAATGCAGATTTTTCAATTGCACGAACTAAAAGTCAAGTCAGAGGGGTATATGATAAACTATGTGCATCAACTTGCTATAAAAGCAAGTACTAATTTTACCTTGTCCTTTTTCATAGTGCAAGTTGAAGAGTGCAGTTCGATTTGAAGTTACTTTAACAAAGCTATAATGAAAGTGACAAAGGAGCATATTCGGCATATTTTGCTTTATGAGTTAAATAAAGGCAACAACGCAATGGCCAGTGCAAGAAAAATTCATGTAGTATATAGGAATCAGACAATAAGTGTAAGCCAGTGTCGACAGTGGTTTCAGAAATTCTGAACTGGAAGCTACTGCCTGGAAGATGAGCTTTGTCCTGGGAGATCTGTAGAGCTCGGCGTGAATGTCCTACAAACCCTGGTGGAACAAAATCCCATTGTAACTATTGAGGATCTAGCAGAGAAGCCTGGATTTGCTCATTCAACCATTCATGGATACCTGCATGCCATCAGAAAAGTCAGCAAATTGGGTCAATGGGTTCCTCACAAACTTTCCTAGTCTAATCATGCACAGATAGTGAATGTGTGCTCTTCTTTGTTGTCATGTCTCACAAATGAACCAATTTTGAACCAAATAGTGATGGGTGATGAGAAATGGGTTCTTCTTGTCGTTCCTCTACTATTTTCTGTTAACCTTCAATCCCACACATCATCAGCCAGCACCTACCTACCCCCCCCCCCCGCCCGTCTAACATTGATTTTATTCACCCAATAGGTGTCACTTAATCTTCTTTATGCATTACTTATCATCCACTGAACATGTTCTTCCTTATTTCTACACTCTCAGCCCTTCATCACTAAACCATCTCTCCCTTCCAACAAACACACTTGTAGCTTCTCATCATTCACACTCCTGGTTCTTCTGCCCCTACTCACTTATACTCACCTCATACCTTGAAGGTCCACACAAATGCCTCATCATCTCTATTTTATCTCATCCCTGCTGCATCCCAATCACAGCTACCCTCTCTTCTGAACTACAAGTAGACTTGTGGCACCTGTATGGTAAGGACCCTCTTCTGTTGTGGCCCCTTTCATACTTTAACCCTTTATCTCCTAGTATAACTTACTTCTCTAGTATAGGTGGTCATGAAAAAAGCACTCTGTACATGACTTGAAGTATCTGGCATTTAGGAGGGGCATCAAGCTGTAGAAGCCATACCAAAGTAAACAGTGGAGCATGATGCCTTCCTTGGACTCCTTGGCTCCTATTAGACTATCCAACACATGCCAACATGGAGAAAAGGCATTAAATAATGATGCTATTCCATATATCATTCTATAGTTTTTATATGCTTAGATATTATTGCTCAGAAATTTGAATTTCTTTAGTTTATTTAGCCTTTTGCAAAACACTTGCATATAGCAATATTTTCATTATATTTATGATATATAAATATATACATATGCAAAATACATACCCACATGCACACACATATGCACACATTTATGCAAAACTAAGTTGACCGATACAGTTTTTTCATAAACTAGAGAAATATATTAACATTAGGAAGAAAAACAAAACAAAAAAAAAACAGAAAAACCTAATGTATTGAAATGAAGTAAAAATCTGTTTGACTGATTAAACAAATTTTGATGTGATGTGGCAGACATAATATATAGAAGAAAATGAGAGGCAAAATTCTGCTTTCAGATATTTTGAGTTGAAAAAAAAAGAATGTAAAAAAGAGAGAGAGAAAGAAAAAAATGAAAAGAGAGAAAGAAAAAAAATGAAAAAAAGGAAACAAATACATAAGAAAGAAATAAGGAAAAGAAGGAGAATAAAATAAATGAATTGAGAATGAAATATCAACAGAGAAAAAGATATTTAGTAAACAACATTGTGCAAAGTGTATTAATTTCATTTTGTATTTGTGCAGTCAGTTGAAAACATTTGTGCAATATTTGTGCACAGATATTTACACAAACAAGTACAAATATACATACATATAAAAATACAACAAATACACACACACATATATATAATGTTCATGACAGTGTATAAGCATCCTACTGAATAACACAATAATATGAGATTCAAAATAGATATTTACATTTGAAAGAATACAAAATGTATATTTTTATATATAATATATGTAAACATTACATATATGTAACTGTGTTTAGACAATTTGTCTGTGCATATATATAAATATATATATACTTCTATTTATCTATCTATCTATATATCTATATATATATATATATATATATATATATATATATATATAGACATACACACACATATATATATACATACACACACATATATATATACATACACGCATACACATATATATATATATATATACATATATATACATATATATACAAACACTAACATATGGGTAGGCATATGTATGAATATATATACATATGTATACTTATATATATATATATATATATATATATATATGTTTGTGTATCAACAGATGTATATGATTAAATATATATGTATGTGTGTGTGCGTATCTATCTATCTATCTATCTATATATATATATATATATATATATATATATATATATATATATATATATGCATATATATATGTGTGTGTATATGTGTAAATGAATAAGTATATGTATTATATATATATTTAAATGTATATATATATATATATATACATATACATAATACATATACACACACACACACTCACATATACATATATACACATGCATAATTATACATACACATATATACATATATCTATTTATTGACACACACACACCCACCTATATATATTCATAAGATGCCCACACTCTGAATACAGTATTTTCCCTAATTAATTTGTATACTTTCATTAGATAAATTTAAGTTCATTCTTATTTATCATTGTAGGTATATGTGATGGATTTCATTGCTTGCATGAATGTATACACACACACACACACACATACATACACAAACAAACAGGAATACATATGTATTATATATTTATACTCATTTATAAACACATGTACATGTATGTATGTAGTTATCTAGATGTATATATATATGTTTGCAAACTATGTGTGTGTTCTTTTTGTATATGTCTATCTCTGTGTTTACGTATCTTTCTGTGAATGTAACTCTAAAATTTAATTCATCACTTCTAGTGTCTCTATAGGCAGACTTGCATACATACATTTATATATATATATATATATATATATATATATATATATATATATATATATATATATATCATATATATGTGTGTGTGTGTGTGTGTGCATGCACATGTATATATATCTAATATATCTATTTTTGTCTAGCTATCAATATAGGTGTATATATATATATATATATATATATATATATATCTCATACCATCATTGTTTAATGTCTACTTTCCATGCTGGCATGGGCTGGACAGTTTGACACGGAGTTGGCCGGCTTGGAGTTGGCCAGACTCCAATTGTCTGTTGTGGCATGGTTTTCATGGCTGGATGCCCTTCCTAATGCCAACCACTAAACAGAGCATGCTGGGTGCCTCTTATGTGTCATTGGCTCAAGTGTGTTTACACAGCACTAGTCTGGGTACATTTATGCAGCACTGGCCTGCATGTGCTTATGCAGCACCAGCACAGATGCATTTATGCATCACCACAAATAGAGTCCTTACATAGCACCAGCATGAGTGTTTTTTAAGTAAGTTGCACCAACATCTGAAAGGATAAGCCTGTATGTGTGGAAGACAATGCTTTTACTTAGCTTGTCGTGTCTTATCAAGTACAGCAAATTGCCATATCTCCTTGTCGCTTGTCATTTCCTCAGTGAGGCCCAGCATTCAAAGATCCTTTCTCACCACTTCATCTCATGTCTTCCTGTGTCTACCCCTTTCACTGGTACCCTCCACAATTCAGCAATTTTGTAGTACTCTTTTTACTTATGACTATGTTGATGTATAACAATAAAATATTTGTTTAAACTTTTCTTCTGTCACACATATGGAACTTTATGAAATGCTTCTAGATTTAATATTGCATTGCAGAATTTGTCTAGTGGATTTGTATTTTTGTTCCTTCATGAATATAAATCCTGCAACTTCAGGCTTTATCTCTTAAAATATTTTCTGTCTAAGGTCAGGAGAGAAGTATGTATTTATTAAAGTTAAGAAATCTCAAGCCAATTAAATGCTAAATTGAGTGAAATGGGGCTGTGATCAACAAGCTATCATGTCTCCTCCTTTTATTTGTGGAGAGAGGTATGAAGTGTATAACATGTTTTGCTATTAAATCTAGTTTGGACTTCATTGTAGTGTTGGTCTGCCTTATTTGCTAATTCGAGGAAAGATTGCAGATCCTTTTGCTGGTGTTGTAGAGAAGGTTCTTTGTTGATGGTGACATGAGCCTACATAAATCTAAAGGGACATTTCACTTGGATTCTTAAAAAGGCTGATGTAGACTAGTTGGAAAATCTAATTTAACATCAAAAGTGTCAACAATAGTTAGGTTGGTCATTTTAGTTATTTCAAGACCAAAAGAACCAGTAGTGTGGATAATGTCCTTCCTTAATTTGAATAATATGTGTCCATTAGTTATTTTAATTCTAATTAACTAACCCATTGTCTTTACAGACCAAAGCTTATGGTAGTAAATTTCCTAATACAGTCGGAATGTTTTTGATGATGTAGCCTGAGTGGTACAAATCTGTACTCCATGAACTTATTATTATAGACCTCTGTCCATTGGAGTGCTAATTTATAATGCAATATATGTTATATCCATAAATTTGCTGTATTATTTAATTATATACACCCACAACCAAACACATACATAAATCAGTAAATTATTATGAAGATGTGCTCCATTGTGGATGGTTTATGGCTAAACAACAACATTACCATATTGGAGAGAAAACTGCGTTAGAATTACAATATCTTTTTCTACAAACACATTCTCATAAAGTCTAACTTAAGATATTTCATTTCCAAACAATTTTACTGGTATGGATCTGAATAGTAATGGTCTTGCTTGAAAAATTGGGGTTTTGTCAAAGGTGTCAGAAGGAGAGAATTATATTCTATGGTAATGCCATATCAAGAAATGGAAAAGTGAGGAACTGTATTGTTTTAGCAGAGAACTACTTTGAAAAGGAAAAACTACTGCATATTAACAGCTAACATTATCTTTATAATTATAACTTACACACACACACACATATGTATGTGTGTATATGCATTCATGCATGTGTATATATGTACACAAACACATACATATATTTGTAAATATGCATGTATATATATATATGTATGTGTGTATATATATATATATATATATATATATATATATATATATATATATATATATATATATATATATCAGGTTGAGTTAAAAGTTTCTCAGATCTTCACTGATGATATTTTTGCAAATTTTATCTTCATGTTATATCGTCAATTTGCTAAATTGCTTATTCTTCATTTTCACATATGACATATAAACATTCTTTATTCTTCATTTTACAGTTTTGATAATGAGTAGTGGAAAATTGTAATAAGAGCTATTTTACACTACCTGTGGAACAAAGGAATGAGTTCAAGGACAGTGGGAAATGTAATTGATGATATGGAAGTCCCAGGAATGGTCAACAAATGTATGGTGCCAAATTGGATACGATAATTCAAGGAAGATGACACCAGCTCGAGCACAAATCAAGGTCAGGGAGGCCTTCATTTGTGGAAAATGAGGCCATGCTTGGAATAGTTGAGCAACAACCATGCACAAGCTCACATAAATTGTCATCAGAACTTGGTATTTCACAGAGCACTATCAATTGACACCTCTATAATCTAGGTCTTGTGAACAGATGCTGTCCAGAAGTTCATGAACTCACTAATGACTAGGAACAACGACGTATGAACATTTGCAGACAACTTCTAGTAAATTCTCAAGATGCCAGTTTTCTTGATGGGGATGGAAAATGGATCTATTTTGATAATTGTAATAAGACAATCAGTGATTTTTGCTCAGAACAGGCTTTGGAATTGGTTGCCAAACAAGGGTAGTCTTAACAGAAGGTTTTGTTGTGTATAGTAGAATTTTGAGTGCGTGCTGCAGCATGGTGCCTAACACCCAGACCTTACACCATCAGATTATCACCTTTTCTGAGACATTGCTCATTTCCTGCATGGATGGAGGATCAACAATATGGGTGAAGTTAAATATGGGTGCAGAGAGTTTTTTACCTCTAAACCACCTAAATGGTATAAGCATGGAATTGAGCTTCCGGCACAATGATGGCAACAGACAATAGAATATGATGGAACATATTTTCATAGGTAATTTGTTTGAAAAATTAATTAAAGCTTGAACTAGGAAAACACTTTTGACTGTGCCTGGTATAGAGTAAAGAACCACTTTGGTTATGAATGAAAGTTCCCCTCCTAGGCACAAATCTGGGCAAAAATATTTGTGGAAGTCCAGCAGTTGCATAGCAGTATCCTGTCTCATTGCCACTTTGTATATATATAATGATAATGATAATAATAATAATATTGTATATATATAAT
Organism: Octopus bimaculoides; assembly: GCF_046866305.1. Lineage (NCBI taxonomy): Eukaryota > Metazoa > Mollusca > Cephalopoda > Octopoda > Octopodidae > Octopus > Octopus bimaculoides. Next base: position 38,099,977 of record NC_142937.1, read on the forward strand.
GAGTTCTGTATGTGTGAGTAAATACATACCTACATACATAGACATCATCATGTGTTTCTTTTACTATGGTAAGAAGTTGTTCATAGGGCCCTATTGCAGCCTTATTCTTCTTTGCACTTCCTCATTTGTGACACAATCTCTGTATGATATTTCCAAAAGTCTCCTAAAACATTGCATCTCTGTAGCCTGGATTCTTCTTTCGATTCCTGCTGTCAATATCCATGTCTCACAGCACACAGTAGTATTGAGATCACTAGTGATCTCATTAGCCTAATTTTGGAGCTCAGTGAGATATAAACAGCAGGGTGCAATGTGATACCATAAAGGAAAAATTCAGTCATTACTGTGACTAAGAGCACTGAAGCACCTGCATTGCTAGAAATAAGAGTTAAAATGCTCTTAATGCTTAAGAAGAGCACAAATATACACATATGCCGACAGGTGAGATAACCACCCCATGAGTGTCTCAAGGACCAGCCAAACTAGGTGTAGTTTTGCCAATGCTGTAGGCATTATCAGTGGTGACTGCTCAAATGGCTCATGGACAGCTAATTCCATCTACCAGCATATATATATATATATATATATATATATATATATATATGGAGGCGCAATGACCCAGTGGTTAGGGCAGCGGACTCGCGGTCATAGGGTCACGGTTTCGATTCCCAGACTGGTGTTTATTGAGCAAAAACACCTAAAGCTCCACGTGGCTCCAGCAGGGGATGGTGGCAAACCCTGCTGTATTCTTTCACCACAACTTTCTCTCACTTTTTCTTCCTGTTTCTGTTGTGCCAATAATTCACAGGGTCAGCCTTGTCACACTGTGTCATGCTGAATATCCCCGAGAACTACATTAAAGGTACACGTGTCTGTGGAGTGCTCAGCCATTTGCACGTTAATTTCACGAGCAGGCTGTTCAATTGATCGGATCAACTAGAACCCTCGACGTCATAAGCAACGGAGTGCCAACAACAATATCTATATGTATGAATGTATGTATGTATGTATAAATGTATATATCAAACAAGGGGATCTCTATCACTTGAGGAGGATTTGGTTATTGAATCAGCTATGTAAATAACCTGTTTCTGAACTAATGGGTGCCTATGCATTCCACTGGCATGAGTATCCTTAACTTAATTTGCAGGCAGAATAAATGTGAAAAAGAATGTCAGGACTGTACTTTTGAATTTCAAGTACAATCACACCAATAGATTTCTGGTGTCAACCCAGTAGCATTCACAAACTATGGGGCGACCCAAATTTATAGAAAATGAAAATTGCTTACAATTTCATTTAGTAGAACCAAACCTGGAACCTTGTGATCACGACACAAAGTTTTAACCATTTGGACATCCTGTGCCTACATGCACACTCTCACACATGTGCACACATATATGTAAGCACAAATATATATGTATGTACGTACGTATGTATTTATGTATGTATGTATGTATTAATATATATTTATATGTGTGCGCATATGTATGTATTTGTATATGTGTGTATTTCTGTATTAGCTATTGACATGCGTAATGACAACACTAGAGCAGTAGAAATTGAATTGAAAGTCAGAATTATGAATTTTTGGAATCCCCCATTATCAAACAGACTATCAGAAATGATTTGCTAAGGGACTGAAAAATAATAACATATATCTTGGTTAGTCAATCTTTCAGGTTTGAAATGGAAATAGAAACACAAAGCAAGGAGAAAATGATAGAGCTCTTTAAATGAAACATAAATGTTCCATAGATTATAGTTTTGTAAGAAAGTGAGAAATTTCGAGATTGCATTGCTTTTGTTCTCTTTGTCTCCTTATCTAAAAAAAATTTATGGTATATGCTTCACAGAATATTATTTTGGTTATGAAAAAAAATCTATATTTTCTTTTGCTAATTTTTTGGTATGGGCTTTTTTTTTTATAGATTTGTTTGCTTGCTTGTTATCTTTTTCCTGACTATTATTATTATTATTATTATTATTATTATTATGATTATTATTATTATTATTAAGTATGCCATCCCTATTTTCAGATTAGGTTTTTGGCATTGAAATAATAGCTTAGATCTAAGAAATAAATTTTTAGGGTTTGTCTTTATTTTATTTTATTACACCATATTTTATAAATTTTTTTTTTATTCTTATATTCATGTCCAAAAGATTGTGCACATGTGTGTGTGTGTGTATGTGTGTTTGTGCATGCATGTGTGAGTGTGAGTCTGTTTGTGTTACTTTTTAGTTTGAATGTTAGAAATCTGAAATTGTTCGATTTCCTAAAAGCTACTTTGCCATGCTTACTGCCATATCAATGATACGCCTTCAATTTGAGCTGCTTCACTACAAATTGACCTGCTGTAATGTATTCCAAACAGAACAGTTCCTTTATAATGGATCCACAAATTTTTCAATGTTCTTTTTTTCTTCTTCTACTAAATTATATTCACTTTTATGAGATCCAACACTGAACAGAATGTGTGAAATTAGCTGCTGTGGCATTTATGCTTTTCTATAAATTATTTTATCACAAAAGAAATAATCTGAAGGCTCCAGTCTCTTGTAAAACAAAGAAAGATGCATTCCTTTCTTACACCTGTTAGCCAGTTTAATGCTCAGTTTTATTTTAAAGTGTCCATCACCTTAGAAACATGGAGGTCGTAGCTTGATGATTTCACTTGGACATGGTCGAAAAAATATAAAACAATGAGATTTTATAATGAGTATATGTCCAAAATATCATGGTATTTTTCTCAAAAAACAGATATGTCTCCAAATCAGTAAATATTCTCCACATATTATAAAAACATTCTTGTGGGTCACTTTGCAAAAATGCATTTTAAGGTGTGGCAAGGGTTCAAAATGAAATAAAGAAATTCATCAGCTCAAAACAGTTAACCATCCTGAGTTCACAGCTTTCCACAAGTCACATATAATTAATTAATTTGCCATGATTCATCATTGTCATCCTTACCCTCATCTGCATTCTCCTCATCCTCCTCCTCCGCATCATCATCATCATCATAATCACTGTTATCATCATGATTTTATGACTGCTTTCCATGCTGGCATGAGCTGAATGGTTTGTCATGCTTGGAGTTGTATCTTATTCAGAGTTACAGCATCCAACATGGGTTGAAGGAACACGTCTGACACAGATCTCAATTTGGCAGAGTTTCTATGGCAAGATGTCCTATTAAATACCAACTATTTTACAGAGTATCCAGAATGTATTTTATACTGGCTTTGTTGCTTTTGAGGTCCTTTTATAAACTACAAGATTAAAGTGCCTCCACCTTTTCAGAATGAAGCATAGAAAGGAATATGATGATATCATCATCATCATCATCATTAATGTCCGTGTTACATCCTGGCATGGGTTGGATGGTTTGGCTGGGGACAGGCAAGCCAGGTGGCTGCACCAGGCTCCAATCTGACCTGGCAGTGTTTCTACAGCTGGAAACCCTTCCTAATGCCAACCACTCAGAGTGTAGAGGGTGCTTTTTAAGTGCCACCAGCATGGGAGGCAGTCAGGTGGCACTGGTATCGGCCACATTTGGATAGTGCTTATGTAGAGTTGGTGGCTATTTTTAACAGCATGAATGGACATAACCTTGATGACAAAGTGCAAGTTCTAGATAGCAGCTTTTAAGAACCTGGAGTGAATGCCACAGTAATATAATGACAATTAACTTCCTAAACATTGCCTTAGACCTCAACTAATGTAAACTTATGGCCTACAGAAAAGAAAATGAAAATCTTTCTTATATCAGCACTGAATCCATTTCTACATCAGCTCATCATTTTTAGGAATCACATATCAGCAATATTGGTAGAATGACAAGGAACCAATTAATAAATTTGCAAATCACTGCAAGAATGTACTGGAAGCTAGTGGAAATTAATAATTAAAATTAAATTTTCCCCTAATCTAAACCCTGCTAATGAAGCCAACTTTCATAGAAATTGTAACTAATGTAATTTGGTTGAACCCTCCATAAAAAAAAATTAAACAAAAGCTTCCGCTATCTGGGTGACCAAGTTAGTAGTGGGGGTGGGTGCGCTGAAAGTGTAACTGCTAGAATAAGAATAGCCTGGGCCAAGTTTACAGAGCTCTTACCTCTGCTGGCGACAAAGGGACTCTCACTCAGAGTAAAAGGTAGACTGTATGACGCATGTGTACGAACAGCCATGCTACATGGCAGTGAAACATGGGCTGTGACTGCTGAGGACATGCGTAAGCTCGCAAGGAATGAAGCCAGTATGCTCCGCTGGATGTGTAATGTAAATGTGCATACCCGTCAGAGTGTAAGTATCTTGAGAGAAAAGCTGAACATAAGAAGCATCAGTAGTGGTGTGCAAGAGAGACGATTGCGCTGGTTTGGACATATGGTGAGAATGAATGAGGATAGCTGCATGAAAAAGTGCCACTCCCTAACAGTTGAGGGAACCCGTGGAAGAGGTAGGCCCAGAAAGACCTGGGCTGAGGTGGTGAGGCAAGACCTTCGAACATTGGGCCTCACCGAGGCGATGACTACTGACCGAGACCTTTGGAAATGTGCTGTGCATGAAAAGACCCGGCAAGCCAAGTAAGATCGTTGCCAGGGCCCCTGGACTGGCTCTTGTGCGGGTGGCACATAAGATGTACCATCCTGAGCGTGACCGTTGCCATGGCTCTTGTGCGGGTGGCACATAAAAGACACCATTTCGAGCGTGGCCGTTTTCGTGCGGGTGACACGTAAAAGCACCCACTACACTCTCTGAGTGGTTGGCGTTAGGAAGGGCATCCAGCTGTAGAAACTCTGCCAAATTAGATTGGAGCCTGGTGTAGCCATCTGGTTGCACCAGTCCTCAGTCAAATCATCTAACCCATGCTAGCATGGAAAGCGGACGTTAAACGATGATGATGATGATGATGATGATGTTGCTAAGAATTTCCTAAGTCTTGTATGGAAACATTTCTCCACAGGTCACCAATATTGCAACAATTTACTGAAGGACACTTAAAGATTAGCTGTATTTGTATGAATGATCTTCATTGTAGATAGTATGTGTCATGCACAGCCTAATAACCCTCCACCCCACCTAAAAAAAAGACCCAGTTATGTGAACAATTATTCAAATAAGCCTCTTGACCTGGTAGCAGCAAATTAATGCTAATAGCCAAACGAAAAAATTATACTAGCTGGACGGTCTATGCAAAGCTGAATCCCTGATTTAACGAATAAGAGTCTTAAGAAGAATACAGACCTGAAGTTCATATATCAGAATGTGCAAAGGCATCTTCAAGAGCAGATACTTAAATCACAATTCGTGCATTTGACTCACTGACAAAATGACAACATTATCAATCCACACCTGGTATTTGAAATACCACAATCTAGTCAATACCTCTGTTCATCAGCACACAATTCTTTAGTGCAAATTCCTGTAGCTAGAGCAGTAATAATAGCATTTCATTTTCACCAAAACTAAAAACTCCTTAAATAGAAAATCTGTGTTTGTTTTTAAGTGTTGCCATAAGAATGAGTTCAACCATTCCAACATCAGCACAGCTACTGGGTCAGATTAAAGATAAGCAACTGGCAAACAGGCAGTTGAACACAGTGAGGAAACATGCTACTATATACTGACTGACAATTATCTATTCTACTAGCCAAACCCACTTAAGTACAGTGTAAAGACAGAGACTGAAGCTCTGAGTAATAAATGCTGCATGCTACAAATATTATCTTTTATGTGGAATATTTTCTCTACCAAAGTTATTTAGTACTTTCTGCTTTGGTTGTAGAGCTATCATGTACGCAATAGCACAAATGTATTATTACCTATCTGTGTATGTGTGTGTATATATATATATATATACATATATATATATATATATATATATATATATATATATATATATATATATATATATATATATATATATATGTATGTATGTATGTATGTATGTGTGTGTGTGTATGTGTGTGTGTGTGTGTGTGTGTGTGTGTGTGTGTGTGTGTGTGAAACTATAAGTGTGCATGATGCTTGTGTATATAGGCTTATTTAGATTCAATAAAAAAAACATTCTATTAATAAAAATGAAAATGAAAAGTAGTCTGCCAAAATAAAATAACAGAATATTCCAGTTTCTCATTTTGCAAATATGCCAAAATATTATCCCTGTATCAGTTACTATCATTCTTACAACTGATAAATTTCCTCATTGACCTCATGCATATATTTCTTTTGCAAGTGGTCAATGATCATTGGAAGATATGAAGAACATATGTTCATAACATATTCAATGATATATTCAGTAACAAACACACCACAATCTAGAACTTATATGGAAAAAATGCTGAAAATCCTCTCTTTAGATAATGTAAGAGTACATTCAATCTACTTTATATATTTCTGTAAAATATATTTCATTCAATATATTATTTCACAGTCATCAACTTTCTCCTCCAACTAAATTCTCCTAAAGATTTTCTACCAACATGCAAGCCATGTATCATATTCCTTCCTGAAATAGAAATATCTTATCCCCTATTACTAATCTATATGTATTATCCAGGTAATATTTTATATTCAATATGATAGGGTCATATGTATGTAATATAGCGAATTGAAAAACTTTAACAGTTAAAAGATCTTTAACTCAATATAGTATATATGTGAGATCCTATTGTATTTTTATTTAGTAGGCAGAACACTTTTCTCAGATATTTTCCCCTGTTGGTGTTTGCTCTTATTCAAAATCCACTATCTCTATCCACAACCTACCTCTTTCAAATAGCAACAACAATGATTTCCAGTTATTGCAGCACAAAGTCTCTCCTCCTTATTCTTCTAACATCACCTACTTCTTCTACAGCTTTTCAAATACATTCAAACACCAGCAGTCACTTGACTACCTGTTTCCAGCTTCAAAAGCATTTACCTTTCCGTTCTCTTTCACTGAAGTCCTTATCCTTGGTTTCTTCAGAGCACACAGGTACATAAGCCCTCTTACTCTCACAGCTGTGAGAAATTTTGCCAAGTTACTTCAGGGTGAAGCTGGAAATAAATCAGGCAGTAAACCCTGTATTGCTATTGAATGAATTAGTTGCAATGCTAAACTACAATAACAATTAATATCCTCATCCACCTGTATCCCTCAAAACATTCTTGACCTCTTTATTACTTCCAAACCCAGCCTTTAACCCTTTCGTTACCAGCCCGGCTGAAACCGGCTCTGGCTCTGAGTACAAATGTCTTGTTTTTATAAGTTTTGAATTAAAATCTTCTACCAAACCTTAGTCACAATTTATGTTCCTAACACTAGCTGAATGATAACTAAGTTATTTTATTAGATTCTTTGTTATATTTAAAGTAATTCAAAGAAACACAGAGCATCTCAAAATAAATACGGTAATGAAAGGGTTAAAAAGCTTTGTCTGCTCACACTGGATCATCTATCCTGTTTGGCAACACAACTCAGACAATTCTGTTACCTGATCTTTTGAGTTCAAGTCATCTGATTCACTACAGTTCTATTAGTTCAACATATATATTTCATTGATCAGCAAATATGTTAATCTTTGACCCAGATATAACAGTCAGGTAAGTGACTGAAACCATCACCCTAGGTATGCCCTTTCATGTCTACCAATCTAAGAAGTGATGAGTCAACTAATGGATCTGTAAAGTAGTTGTTTGGCATGCTAGAAATAAGAACTAATCTTTCTCTCTGAAATTGCACCATGCTGTCTTTGACAGGGATTCATTAAATTACGGAATGCACAATGTCTTTTTTAAGTGGGGTAATCATTGCAACAATTACGTAAGTCTGTTCAATCAAGTATGATGTGTGTCTAAATAAACACCAAGAACAATCTAGCATCTATTCACAAATCCAGAAAGAGGAGCTTAGCCACTGATAGTTAAATGTCTTGACCGAGGATAGAATACGACAGTGATCACAGTACGGGAACCAGAAAGCCAGGTATTTTGTCATCTGTTACTTTGAATGACATGAATGTGAGTAACCTTACTTTACATAACATTAAATCAAACTGCGTAGTTGATGTTACTGTTGTTGTTGTTGTGTAACCTCAAGATAACATTGAGTATTATTGCATATAATTATAGCACATTATGGCCAGTTACTGTTTTCTGTAATGCTAGTGATCTTTTAGATCAGTTCTGATCCATCAAAATTATGGCATATACGTATTCTAATCAATAAGTATCCGGACTGTTGTCATGGCAACGAAACTAAGGCATACAGAGTGAAGTTTCTTGACATAAATTGACCTTGAACTGTTGTGCGTGCACATTAAATTTTAACATTCTAGTACACTTCCGCTGTTTACAGCAGTTTTTGGAAGGAAGGTGTGTAGCATGTGTTTGTTGCATTAACCATGACAGAGAAAGTTGAGCAGAGAATTTGCATCAAATTTTGCCAAAAGCTTGGTGATACCTGCTCAGAAGCCTACACAAAATTTTCATTGTTCTCGACACAATCAAGATTTTGTGCAACTTAATCCTGAGTGTCATTTTGGTCAGCTCAAAGCAGTTTTGGAACAAACTTGGCAGACATGGGTCTCATACCCAAATCTTTAGTGATAATAGATTGAACTGGACTGTAACTAATCTGCACATCCTCTAATAACTCACGGATGGTGATTCAACGATTTTCCTTCACAGTTGCACACACATCTGTGATATTTTTCTCAGTTCTGCTGGTTGCAGGTCTCCCAGAATGTTTGTCAATATCGACACATTTTCAGCCATCTTGGAAACGTCTAAAACACTCATACACTTATGTGCAAATCATACACACGTTTCCGTATACTTTCTGCAACTTTGCGTAGGCCTCTGAGCAGGTATCGCCATGACAACTTTCTCTGTCATGGTCAATGCAACGATCACACGTTGCACACATTAATTCAAAGCACTGCTATAAACAGCCAAAGTGAGCTAAAATGTTAAAACTTAGAGCACATGCACAACAGAGGTCAAGGTCAATTTGTGCCAAGTGGCTTTACTCTGCATGCTTTGGGTTTGTTACAATAGCAACAGTCTGGATACTTACTGATCAAACCTCGTAGGTGTCAGTAAATATTAACCTCATAGGTTATTATAACTGTATTGCCTCAGGCCAGCTCTGGTCCAGTAGAATTTTTTCTTTTCTTTTATCCTATATAATATATCCTTGATACAGGCATAGCTTTGCAGTTATGAACTTTACTTCTTGATTACATGGGCACAAATTCAGTTGCACTCTGTACACTATAGACATATGACTTGTACTGAAATCCTAGGTCAACCAGAGGTTTGTGAGTGAATTCAGATGCTGGAACTAAATATATATATATATATATATATATATATATATATATATATATATATATAATATTAGGGACAACATCCAAAATTACAGGTAAAAAACTCAATTAAAATCAATTTATAAAAAATTAAAATTAAATTGAGCCTTATAGATAAAGTATATATAAAATATATAGTTTTAGGGAAAATAACCAATTTTCAAGAACTCATCGATGAAAATCCACTACCACATATAGAAAAATTAATAATTAAAAGCACAATAAATGAGTATAATATAAAGTAAAGTAAATATCATAAGATATCTTATGATATTTACTTTACTTTATATTATACTCATTTATTGTGCTTTTAATTATTAATTTTTCTATATGTGGTAGTGGATTTTCATCGATGAGTTCTTGAAAATTGGTTATTTTCCCTAAAACTATATATTTTATATATATATATATATATATATATATATACCGCTAAGTTATGGGTAGGTAAATGCTCCAACGTCAGTTGTCAAGCAACGGTGATGAGACAAACATAGACACAAAGACACACAAACGTAAATATATATATATATATATATAATGATAGATAGATATATATACAATGGGCTTCTATCAGTTT